>NC_056734.1:687575684-687758184 GCF_019279795.1 Protopterus annectens | reverse complement strand
GAAAACCGAAGTAAAACAGCATACAGTTTGAAAAAATAAACTTCAGAAATATGTAAGGACTAAGAGTGAAATGAAATACACGACAAACATGCACAGTGGATTTCCTGCCACAGATCGTGAATTCCAAACTGGAAGGGTGAAAATCCTAATACCACGGTGGTTGTTTTGAGTTTATAGTTTCCTGAGATAGAGTAAGGCTTTTGTGGGTGTATTCTTCAGAACATCAGAATATTTAAAAGTAGGTGTGTGTGTGTGTGTGTGTGTGTGTGTGTGTGTGTGTGTGTGTGTGTGTGTGTGTGTGTGTGTGGTGTGCATGCGTATGCTTACAGGGTGGAGTTGTTTCTGAGAGTTTAGCCTCAGTATTATTGTTATACTTACATAGCTCACACATATTTAATGTTTTACCAACAAGGAGCATTTTTTTTCTGTGAGAATATGGTAGTTTTTTTCACTATTACACATAACAATTATCTATCAAATCTTTGAAAGTTTACTGTGTCTCCATATCTAATCTAAAGTAAGATCCTTTGTAGTAAAGAATAACAGTAGAAAAATTGGATATTGTTTTTCAAAGCCTGGTTTTACTTTAGTTAATGAGTCACTAAATTGACAAATGTTATAACTGTGTCTTTTTAAATCCAGCCATCCACAACACCTTTTCCCCATTTTTGCATGTGAAGTCAGCATGTGACATCAACAGTGGCAATCAGCTAGACCCAATGTTCACACCGCCAGGTGGCTAGCCCTGCATGTTTATGGAAAAACTGTATTAGTAAAACTTCAGAGAAAGTTGCTATGGAGCAAAATAATAATACATGAGAATGTATATAAACTCATTTAGAACCTGTGAGCTAGTCTGTGCTCAGTTTAAATGCAGTTTAAATGGTTGATTTACAATTTAAAGCCACACGGGAAATTACTCAATGGAATGAAGACTATCGATACGTAAAAGAACATCTGATACAGAGAACAGAACTTTAGGAGCAGTGAAGAAAAAAAAAACAAGCACTAACATTCTCATACTTAAGGGTGGAAAAATGAAATAAGGATAATAATACAAACTGTTATAAGATAAGCAAAGAAAGAACAGAAAATGTTAAAGGATGGGAAAGTCATATAAAAGTTTGAAATTTAGTGAAATCGGACCTGATTACAAAAGACTTGCTGTCAGTGTAAGTGACGTACTCTGGTGTAAGCCTGCCCTGATTTTGAAAGACCTATTCTCAGTGTAAATGACTTACTTTGATGTCAGGCCTATCTATAAAACAGGCTTACACTGAGGCCATATTCCAAAAGACTTGTTGCCAGTGCAAGTGACTTACTCTGGTATGAGTCTGCCCTGGTTTTTGGTACAAGTGGCTTACTCCAGATTACAAAATACTTTCTCTTGGTGAGTAAGTCACCTACACTGAGAGCAAGTCTTTTGGAATCTGGCCCAGATTACCACTGATTAAAATGATATTATTACCAACAATTTTATATTTTACTCAAACAACAGCTTTAATGCCCCCTAAAGCTTAAGTTAAGAAAATAGGAAGAATACTGATAAACCTCTTGTGATATCCTAACATGCCAAAAATAGATCACAAAAACATTAAAATGGCAAATAATTTGATTTCCGGATATAGAAAGAGATGTTATAGCTTCTAGTTCCAGATATAGAAAACTTTTTAATAGCTTCTAGTTTTAAAACTATTTTATATTGCCTAAACAGTGAATATGAGGTAAACTGAGAAAAATTACATTTGCAGCTATATAATACAGATGTGTAATGTTAATAAATTCAAAAGAACCTCCAAAAGAGGTGACATTCAATACATTTTGGTTATTAATATATTACTTTCAATATGTGCTGCGGTAGCGTTGTCGCCTTACAGTAAGACGTTGTCCTGTTCGATTCTCAGCTAGAGCGTCTTCTGTGTGGAGACATGCGTGAATGGGCATACCTTCGTTGAAGGTTGTGCATCAGAGCTGGCAACTCGGCATGTAAAAATCTACTGCCAATCATTAGCGGACCAGAGTTTCGCTGTGGCGACCCCTAACCGGGAAAAGCCGAAAGACACAACAACTTTCAGTATAATATCACCAATCTATTTGACTTCAAATATCTACAAAATAGACTAAAGAAATGTAAAAACTATGTATGCAAACACATTCACTTAACATGTTGGTTATTCAGTATATTTAGATTGATAGTGAATATAAATCTTTATTGGAAATACCAAATCAAAACATAATGCTATATTTAACAGAAAATAAATTCTTAGCTTATTATAATTCTATAGAAGGGATAAATGTGAAAACATCTGCAAAAATAATAGAGAAATATATCAAAGGAAAGTTGATTAACTGTACAAGCCATAAGAAAATACATATTTAAAGGAACTCAAAGCCACCTTAAAAGAATACCCAAAATTATTAGAGTACACACGTGAGACAAAATATACAGGTAGTAATAATAAATCTATATTATCTAAGTTATATAAAACTATAGTATACACGTTTTATATTCAGTTAATACTTACTGGGCAAAAATATAAAATGAAAAAAATGGAATTTAAAAGAAAAATGTTACTGTTAAGCTCTGTTAAGTGCACTACAACCTTATTAATTCTGAGAATATACACATGAGAATTCTTAAATAGAATATTCTTGTCAAGTTTTGCTTCATTTTTCTATTTTCTGTGAATTCAAGGTTACAGCTAAGACTTACAGTCACCTTTTGAATTATAGTCTTTAAAGGGGTTTTCTGTTATTGCTTGATGCATTTTTTACCTTTTTTTTGTTTGGAGGAGACAATTCTAAACTTACAAAAATATGATTTTATATAACTTTGACAGCTTTAGTTATCACTGACTTCAGTCCCCTGCTCATTACGAAACTCTTGTCCTTCCAGGACCATCATATATTGTAACAAATCCTAGATGTCTCTCTCTTCAATGGATGGGCCCTATTTCTAGAGGAAGCAATGACTTATTTGGCCTAGTATGCCTAGAATGCACTATGACTAGGGAGTGGAGTGGATGAATAGGGGGTTGTCACACAGTACAGGCTGTGTGAGTTAGAAGAACTAACAATAGTACCTGCTCCCTCCTTGCTGGTTGCACTACTGACAAGGGTATGTGGTAGATATTAAGCAAGATCCTGTGACCTGACTCTGCATTGATGTGTATCCCATAAGCCCTCTCTACTGTCTACTATTGCTTTTACCAGATATTTTAAATTTGTGGTCTCCACCCATGATTAAAACTTTCTGGGTATTCTTCAGAATATTCTCACATCATCCAAGAGAAATAAGTAGGGTCTGTCTTGCACTCCTCTCACATCCCTGCAAGCTCCTTCCAGCACCTGATCTATTAATCAAATGCAGATCTTCTGGGCCATAATCAGAATTTAGTCCCATTAAGTAATGGAGCTAGATTAGTTTACTGTATTCTTAAAGTTTCTCATAGATTTTGGCATTAGATGAAATGTTCACAACCTACTATTATCCCAGGCTTTTTACAATTTTTGTTAAACAGTGAGTATTAGTTATTCATGCCCTTTTAAATTCATAGTGCATATTTTCTCTCTTCACTATATACCTTATATAAATTTATTCTTTATTTCCAGACTGTGAAGTTAAATTAAGTCACCACTCACTCCACTAAGCCGAACAAATAAAGATTTAAAGTAACTAATCACTGCTCATATGTCACAACATGCATTCCTCTTTAAAGCTTTGAATATTTTCTGCAACTTCTGAATTCTGTTTGCTGTATTACTGCACTTACAAAATTATGGACACCATATACTGTCTTCACTTTCTAGATATGGCCCCAGTAATGATGTGCATAAGGAAAGTATAATCTTTTTTTCAGGAGGGTGCAGTTGTTTCTTAATTCTGCTCCAGTAGTCCAATCATCTTAGATTTTGTATGTTACAAGTGTGTGGAAAAGTCTAACTCATTAAACTTAATAAATAACAACATTAAGAAAATTCATTCTTCACCTACATTTTCACTTTTTATTGCGGTGGTGGTGCTGCGGTAGCGTTGTCGCCTCACAGGAAGATGTTGTCCTGATCGATTCTCAGCTAAAGCGTCTTCTGTGTCGAGACATGCGTGAATGGGCGTACCTTCGTTGAAGGTTGTGCGTCAGGGCTGGCAACTCGGTACGTAAAAATCTACTGCCAATCATTAGCGGACCGGAGTTCTGCTGTGGCGACCCCTAGCCAGGAAAAGCTGAAAGATACAACATTCTAATATACTTAGTGTTTTACGAGGTAGAAATTCAGTCTGCTGTTTTCCTACTCAATAGCAGAACAAGTTAAGCAACAACTACACTGTCATGCAATAATCATTTTGTTACATATATAAGGTACAAATCATCTGCATATTTAACTGTTAACATTTTATCCTGTTCTAGTCAGTCTATCAAAATGGGCTAAATTAATTACACCCCAATAAAAGCATTTTGGTATACTCTTCTTGTAATTTCATGGATACTAAATTGTTAAATCTATCTGATACACATTGGCAAGAATAAAGATTTTACTGTGATGTTCATGTAATTAGTTCTCAGCTAAAGCTGCTTCTGAGCCCTCCCACAGATTGCTATGTCTGCCATGATGTACAAGACATCTAGACGTATCCAGGTCATAAGCAATGCATACAGCATCAGTTATTCTTCTTCTTTCTGCTCTTCCCGGTTAGGGGTCGCCACAGCGGATCACCTGTCCGCTCATGATTAGCAGTGGAATTTTACAGTGTCAAGTTGCCAGCCCGGTGCCCAACCTTCCACAGAAGGCACACACTCACACCTATGGCCAATTTAGAGTGTCCAATCCACCTACAGCATATCTTTGGGATGTGGGAGGAAACTGGAGCACCTGAAGGAAACCCACACGACCACAGGGAGAACATGCAGACTCCGCACATAAGGCACCCCAGCCAAAAATCGAACCAGAGAAACTCTTGTTGTGAGGTGGCAACACTAACCACTGCACCACTGTGGCTTGCTGCTTTTATTTGGAAGTATGGCTTACTTACTAAAACAGTTTATTTAAAGAATTTTGACTTTTTTATGTTCAAGACAGAGGACTTATATTTTGGAAACTGAGGATGGGATAAGATGTCCTTGGTTCCCAAAAGGAAACGTTAACAGTGGCATCTGATTCTGACTTTTTTTGTAGGTCAGCCATGTTCCTTTCAGTCTCTACTGACTAGCATTACCCCTTTGTTATTAGAAAGTCATAATCTATATGGCAAAATGTCTTTGAGATGTTAGAACAGAGCACAGCTGCATAGAATTACATCCAAAATACCTCTTAAATATCATTTCTGTGACAGCAATAACTATTCAAGGATGACACATCCTAAAAACTGAATGTTTTGCCTCAGTAATGTAGGTTTCAGTTAATTTCAAATCCATCCATATCCCTACCAATTCTTTTATTTCCGCTATAGTAGAGAGTTTACAAATGGGTTTGCAATTAGTTTATCAGATTTTACATCTCCCTACAAGCTCATCATATTTTGCTTTCTGTATGCTGTTTCAGTAAGCCTGCATGAGGTACAGACCTATTTCAGTAGTTTCATCAAAGCTAACAAACCCAGTCTATGTTTTCCTCAGTCTGTGGCAATTTCATGTTGTTATGCATGTATATCTTTGTGATCTTCTGACATTTATGATTCCCCAAGTCCAACTACAGCCATTTCTAATAGGTGCTAAATGTTTCATAGACTTTGCTTCTAAATCTACATATTTGAAACACATTGTCAGTGCTTTCACTGCTTCTATCAACACATGCTCAAATTTTGCCTGATTCTACCTCATTTTTACTTTAAGCATTGGAGCTACATTCTTTCATTTTTCTCATCAGGTGGACTTTTCAATGTATCATTCTTTTCTTGGTTTCGTACTTTTTACATTTTCATTGCATTATCTATTTACTCTATAAATCTAATAACATGCCTCAAAAGATGGTATACATAATATCCTACCATCTGTTTCCTAGGTGTCTCCATTCAGTTCTTCTCAGTATTTCCCTAAAGCTTACAAAACCTTTTGCAGTAAACCTTATACATTCTTTCTTACTTCAATCTCTACTCTGTTTACCCATATGATTTTGAATAAGGGCCTGTTACTGTTTCCAGGCAGACAACACACTTCAAATTCTTTTATTAATTTCAAGTTATTAGATGGTGCTATTTTCCAACCATAGGGAATATAGCCACAATTTATACATGTTTTGTGCTATTAGTGTATGTATGCCTTTATTCTCAACATTACCACATTCTGTTTGTGCTGCCAGAGCAGATAGATAATGTTATACTTATCTTAGATTATCTTCTAGTGACTCTAGAAAATATCAAATGCCTATATAATGTTTAGAATAAATAGTTACGTCATTTTAATCTGACTGCTCTAAGATAGTTTCTTTTGGGTAGACAATTGCACCACAAAACTGACAACGCATTCTACAATAAAAGGCTACTTCAGAAATCCTGCTAAACCTCGAGTTGTTCTATTATCCCTACACTCAGAATATTTTCACAGAATTACAATACGCAAACAGTCCCACTTAAAAACTTTTTGTTTGTATAGCCGTGAATCTTCACTTTTTTGTTATTAAGTTATACCAACTTCTTTTATTCCTATAAATGCATCTTGCATTTAAATACAGCAATACCATATGTTTATGTTTATAGAAATTCTGTTTGTCTGCAGGGTATGTCTTAAACATCTTGTGTTCATTACCTTATGTACTCACCTTGCTTCCCCTTCTGTACTAGGATGAAAACACTCCTTGGTATACAAGTTTATTTACAAATAAAATATGATAAGCACTGGCAGTGTTAACAAATGTTCCAGTCCATCTCTTAACCAGTACATTAGTATTGTATTGCTACATTTAGATTTGTCTTACAATCTAATGAAGCTGTAACACTGTACCCTTTATCTTTCATCTCTTCCATTACTGATGTTATCTGATCTTTAATATCTTCATAACACATTATTCAATTAGACCATGAATGCATATACACCTTATGCCTTTGTCTGGTCAGTCTTCATAACCAGCATGTATAGATGGCAAACAATAACACCAGAAATAACACCAGAAAGGAATGTAACCATACAGTTTTATGCATTTCTTTTTGCAAAACAAGCTATAATCTTCGTTATGGCATTGCTACAAATAAACAAAGTTTTATTCGTATTTTATTTCATATGTGCTCATAAAGTTTCTTCTTCAAATCCATTGACTTATTTACTTTCATTGCCTCCTGAACACCCTTATTCATAAATTCATAGGTGAATACTAGGCTAACGACCATGACAGCCTTTTTAAGCCTAGCTATGCATCCCAAATGTATCCAATAAGATATATTAAGGGGTATGTCTAAGCTAGGGCATGGCTGGTCAAGCATTTACAGATTGCTTCTGTTCATTAGCAATATAAGTCTCAGACGAGGTGAATTTCCAATTTCCTATCCACTGATTCAAAATATACTTCAGTAGGACAGGGAAGAACTTTACTTCCCACAGGTCCTATTCCACAGAAAGGATATTCTCTGACACATATACTTGTCCCTCAAATACGTCCTGTTTATTTCATAAACAAGGTATAAGTCCCTGGATCAGATAGTTCTGATGCTATTTATTTTGCAATTATCCTAGATGTCCATCAGAGTGGGACCCACAGATTCCTTGTATGCCAGACATAGATCGCCTCTCAACAGTCTGTAGGAGATAGTGTAACGGGATAGGGCTTTGAGGTGATCTGCATAGAACATGTTGTATTCTTTCTGTGAGGAACCCCTATGGATGTTCTTTTTTTTGCACGTTCTTGGTCAGGTACATACCGAATGGGGCTTTGTACTCTGTGATGGGCTTGATGAGGGCTGAATACAGTGGAACAATGGCTTCCTTGGACCTAGATGGTATACCCTTTCATATAAGTTGAGCAACATAGAATGATTTCCTTACTACCTTAGACACATGTTGGTTGAAAGCCAAATTGCTGTCTATATATGTCGCTAAATCCCTGATAAATGGGTCTCCTCTTAGCGGTGTGCTATCAGTGAGGTAGTTTCCGGGGGAAGCCAACTTCTCTACTATTATGCATTTCATGGCAATGAGTTTCAAACTGTGGCTCTGGCACCAGTTATATGTCTGTATAAGCCCTTCCTGGTAGATATTAGTGGCTTGGGGGAGTCTATGACTGCTTCCAATTTCCAATCATTACAAACTTGCTCAACCAGAGGCCCTTGACAATGGCCGAGATTTCTGAGAATTAATGCCAAAAAGAAGCAGACCCAGCACGGAGCCTTTAGGGACTCCACTAGTGACTGGCCTCTTTGTGGAGGTGGACTCCCCATCCTAATTTCTTGAGTCATGGCTAAGAGCCTGTTGGCTATTCAGTGTATGTAACATAGGGGTTTATGCATAATTCTATGAATGTATTTACAATGCTTGAGTGGGGTATTGTATCCAATCTAGGGACTGTCTTTACCCTGTTTTTTCCTAGTCACAGCACATCTGCCTTTTCCTAGTATAGTGAAAATAGCTCACTGCCTTTAACCCCATTATTTATTCCATATAATAAAACGTTGTAATTTCAGTCTGTATTATTCATTTATCAGTCTTAGGTTACAGTTACACTATTTCTTACTCTACCAATATCACACTTTATCAGTCAGGACACAATAACTTTTTGCTTAGAAATGTTTTATCTGTATGTAGTGCGACAAGGATCATCTTTTTCCTCCAGTGATTAAAAGGCTACTCTACTCACAAAGTGATCTTTACATCTGCAATGTAAGTTCAGTCTGTTTTTATAGCAAATACATTATACTGTGACACTGTGTGTCTTTGCTAATGAGTGCAGTTAGCAGATAGTCCCAATAGTCATCTATTTTCATCATCGGAAAGCTAGCCAAGGTAGTTATTGCAGGTTATGCAAAATATACAGAAAATCTCCTTTGATTCTTGAATGTTAGTCTTGCCTTTTAAACTCAGCTAATTATATATTATAGACATTATCCCCAATATCAACTTCTAAATGAGGTTGGCACTCATCAAAAAAGATGATTTTACAAATCAAATTTTACCTTTATATTTAATAATATAGGGCAGCACAGTGGCTCAGAAGATAGCATTGCCACCTCACAAGAGATTCCCCGGGTTCAATTCTCAGCTGGGGTGCCTTTGGTGCGGAGTCTGCAATATCTCCCTGTGTTTGCATGGGTTTCCTCCAGGTGTTTCACTTTCCTACCAAATTCCAAAGATATGCAGTAAGTGGGCTGGACACTCCAAACTGGTCGTAGATGTGAGTGTGCATGCAATTGTATGGTGTGGAAGAAATACCACAGCTGGTCTAACCACCTGGTTGAGTAAACCTTGGCTCTAGACGATTGTCACTGTTGAAGTGACTCCCTGACCCCATGTGCAAAAAATGGGAAAAGGGGTTGTGGATGGATAGATGGATTTAATACTACAGTAGTTTACCATGAATTGGCAACGTGGTATGCAAGCCAAAATTAGCAATGGCTTTCTTGATGCAATGATTTTATGATACATTGCTAATACAGAATTAATGACTACAACTGGAATTAAAAATTGTGGTTGTTGTCTAAATTCTCTTGATAAGTGTTCTTTTATGGAAGGGGGTTCCTATGATTATTAGTTTCACCTAGCAGTGCCATTGTAATACAATTCAAAAAAGGTTTAAAACTGCTTTATTTTGACTGTTAAAGATGGCCACTGGTATTCATAGACATAGTGCACAATCTCATACACGGGCTGTGCATTATTTGAGTGGTCTTCTGGTATGACTAGAATGTGATTCATAAAGCTGAGTAACACTCCTTCCATGTCAGCACAACACAGAACCAGCCAGGAAGCCTCAGACATTAGTTCCCACGTGGCAGTGCTTCTGTACACCGTTATAGCAAACACTCACACACACACACACACACACACACACACACACACACACACACACACCCGTATGCATAGACAGACAGGAAGGCAGACAGACAAAAACACGAACTACACACACACACACACACACACACACACACACACACACACACACACACACACACACACGCATGCATGTATATGAAGGCACAATGACACACTGTCATGTAGAGACACAAAGATAATGGCAGTGTTACCCACATACAGAAGAACAGTGACACACTGTCTATATCACATGTGCATGCACACATGCAAACACACACACACACACACACACACACACACACACACACACACACACACACACACACACACACACACACACACACACACACACACACACACACACACCAGATTCCCTGCCCTTCTTGGTCAGTTCCTAACTTTCCTGTTTCTGCTGAATAACTGCAACTTATTTCTGTAGACCTCTCTGGTTATGGAGGATGGCAAGGGCTGATTTCACAAATATTTTGTCACCAGTTGCCATGACCATGAAGGAAAGTCTATTAGCATAATATGTTAATAGTAAAGTAGCCACTGCTATTGGTGGAAGGTTGGCTGTTTCACTGTACCATTGCAAAATGCTTTTCTGTAGCACGGTGCAACCCCAGATGTGACATTACATCCCATGGGGTTTTTTCCATCTTACCAGAAGTGTCATTCTAGGGGAATGTATTTGATGCTGACTAACCTATCACCATTCCTTGGGGAGGTGGGCACTGTGCTGTGTAATTTGTAACATGTTGTCAACAGCTGTAGTCTCCTTCTCCATTCCCTACACCACAGTGCAAGTCACCAGAACATTGTTTGTGAAGTGCAGAGTACACTGCGGATCCCCATTTGCATACCAACTCTATAACTGGACTCCAGGTATTATTATATGTTCGTACACCATCACATTTTGAGAGGTCAGTGGGAATTGTATGCATTGCATATTGCATGGTATGTGGGTTTTACTATATAGAAGCCTTTTGCAACTGCATGTAAATTTTATGAATAACTCCCAAAATCTACCCTTTTAATATTTCAGTAGTGACATACTAAACGGTTAAATGTCAAGTCGGTGTTTCTTTTCAGGATTAGACATTCTCAGGCAAGGTATCTTATTACTGTTAGCTGTTTCCCGCAGCAGATATACGTACTATAAATGAAACAGCATAAAGTAGCTTCCCTTTAATAATTTAAGAATGATGGCTCAAGAAATGCTGGCTTACTTTATTCAACTCTGCTGAAAAAGTCAAATCCAAGGCAAAAAAAAAAGTGAAGAGAGAGAAAGAAAATATTCACATCAGTCACTTGGCTGACTGAGTTACAGCTGACTATATGCAAAACTTTAATATTACTATGTGCCGCTTTGCACCTGAGTGACAAGCAGATCTAGTCACAATAAAAGGCATTTTGTAGTAATTTAACTTTCAGCAACGCTTTGAAACGTAAAGTGTTTTCTTGGCACCTTTCCAGTTACACTTTATAAGCAAACAAGCTTCCTCATGCTGCAGAATTCAATCCTGCTTACAATGAATCATCTAAAGTGAAAATGCCGATCCCTACATTCCTTCCTTCTTCCATCCTTTTGCTTCTCAAGCAGCACTGAAACAGTAATGGGTCAATGAGCGCCACAGTTTTAAAAGCATCCCTGCAAAAATAGTAATGTTTGCAGTGGAAACAGTTCTAAAAACTCCATTCTATTTTACAATACCCATGTTATAATAGTTTAGATGCCACTGTTACCACACGAAACACACAGGTGATTGGAGGGCACAACAACATAACTGTTCAGGAAGACAGGAGTGCAATATACATACTCAGAGAAAATAATGTAAAAAATCTCTAAATAATATATCATAATCAGTACTCTGAAATTACTAACATAGCCATCACTTGATAGTTGTTATTTATAACACTACATAGAATGTTCTTAACTTATATATTTTTACTTTACATTGTGCACATAGGCCACACTACTGTTGAATTAGTCATTTTTCTGTTATACTACTGCTTAACTTCACTTTTTTTTCTCCTGTCTCCCTTCTAAAAATCAGAAATATACAATCTACTTTCAAATTATCACAAACATTGCATTATACAAACAACACACACACGTGTGCGTACACACACACACACACACACACACACACACACACACACACACACAATATTTTTTTAGGGGCAAAGTTCCACTGCATCCACCACCATAGCTCTCAACCTTCCATCTCCAAAATGAGGAACACTTGCCTTCATAATGTGGAACAAATGGGCAAAATGTGGAACACATACTAAGGGTTTGCTAACAACTTCAACTAGGTAAGTCATAGGATGTTTAAAATATGCTGGTTTTACTTATAAAGAAGATCCTTTAATGAATTAATATGATTAATTTCTATTTACCATGGATTTCACTTAAAAAATTCCTAACACTGAATGTGTGACAGACTCTTTCAATGTGGAACTTTGAGGAACTTCGAGGAACATGAACTTTTTAAGACCCCAAATGATGTACGTTCCTCATAATGAGGTACACTTGAGAGGTATGTCCACCACACTCCTGGTCTTCTAACCCCACTTAAATTGGTTCGCACATATAAAAAAGACATAACATATTTCAACAATGTTTTTGAAAGAAGGCAAATCCCCTGAACACACCCTCATCTCTAACTACTGTAACTCTGCAATCATACGACACTGGAAAAAGGACAAATTTCTTATCCCTGCTTAACTGCAGTCTCACTGTTCAGGTTTCAGATAGCAATGGTCTGATGAAATGAGAAATCAGTTCACTGCTTCTATGTCCTGTAAAGCGCACACACACTCACACACACACACGCACACACGCACACACACACACACACACACACACACACACACACACACACACACACACACACACACGCACACACACGCACACACACGCACACACACACACACACACACACACACACACACACACACACACACACACACGCACACAAGTATATATCAGGATTCAAGAACACAGGTTCAGGACATTGGATTATTTTTAATTATTTAAACACTATATCTACTTCAGGAGGCCATTGCACCTTGACAGGAGCCTCCCTCTTGTAAGATCTGTCAAAAGATAGGTAATAGGCATAAAATTAGGCAAAAAATATATACTACTCAATTAATCCAAGAAAAACCTTCCCCTGTCCTTTAGTGGAGGGTACAAGCCAGTTTTTAATGAAAATGTTTTTCTACTTAAACTCCAATGGCTTCTACTATGCCCAATTTTCTTTTCTTAGCATTATCAATCACCCCTGCCTAATTTAAAGATTCTAACACAGTTTGAACTCCCAATAGTCTAAATGAATAGCCCCATTATCCAAGTATGCAGCTGAATATTGTGAATAGAACTTCAGTATTTTGTGCATCAACCTCTCAAAGGTGGCTGTGGCCTTGAGTAGGCCAAATGTAATACTGTGTAATGAAGTAGACTGTCAATGCTTGTAAAGGGAGTTTCTTTTTCTTCGGCAGATGGTTAAGTGATATCAGTATCTCTTTGTCAATTCCAGTGTTGTCAAGTGTGACAATGTGAGGTATGGCCAGCAATGCCAGGAGAAGTAGGGCTGTGGATGTATAACATATGCCTGCAGAGCTAGCTGGAATTTTGTAAAGAATTATATGTCATTCATATATCAAACTGATTTATACAGATGCTTGCATTAAAAAATTTATTTGTAAAGCTGCTTGTGTTAAAAATGTACCAACATTGTGCCCTGCTGCACAGAAAAAGTAATATACATGCATTATTCTAACTGTTTAAATGTATATATTTTAACAGAGGATACTGGAAGAAAAGAGATTAATCTCAAACTTTAAAAATTGTTTGAAATTAAATTACCTGGCTTAGGTCATACAGATTGTATCTTGTTCTAAATGCAGCCAGAGACAAAAAGTCTGTACTAGGCAGGGGCAGCTTGTCCTATCGGACTGCCGGACTACAGCCCTCCCACCTACAAAACAAAACAAAACAAAATCTGTAAACCACAAAAACAATTCAGTCCCGATCCTCACACATGCGCAGAAAACTCAGACTGCAGTCCAGATATGAAGAAAGAGTTACCCAGCAAACATTGCTGTGAGGTACCAGGAATCTGTGCGGTGACGGCCGCACAGAACAGAGGAGCTCCGGACTGCTTCAGCTGCAGTCTGAACCAATTAAGAGGATGGAGCTGCTCTCGCGGGGCTTTGTGGATTATTGTTGGAAGGTAGGTGCTCTCGCGGGACTTTCAGTGCGCAGGCATCATGGATTATGAGCTTGCTTTACTCGTGGATGTTTTTGTGGATTATGGGTTTACATCGCTTGCTGGATGTTTTCGGTAAGTACCGTGTGTGTAAGGGAAGGAATTATTCCTGCTGTCATTCAGTTCAAGTAAGGGAATTTTGGTGTGTGTGTGTCATGGTTAATATTCTCCCTAAACTTTGCTGTGATATGTGGTAATGCTAGAGACAGGTGGGTGAAAGGTGAGAAAGATTTTTTTTGTGGCTATATATCATGAAATGCAAAATATCAAATAACTCTAGTGGTATGTAAACAACATACTATGGTTTTAGTAATTGATTTTTCCTGATTCAGCGATTCTGAACACATTAATGTTGAGTGCTTATTTGGACAGAAATTGAGGCTCAGCAAAATGATTTTGCAGAATAGCTTGTATGTTCAGTATTTGGAAACTGCAGTACAACTAACCCGATAAAATTATAGTATTGAGTTTGCCTCTTTAATTTCCTTCTGAATGAGTTTATATATTTAGATGTTTTGAGCATGTTTCCAAGTAACAAAACATTTTACATAAGTGGAAAATGACAAAAGATATGCTATGGTTAAAACAGTGGATGGCAATCATGACACCAAGGTAGTTACATTGTGTGGAACCTTATAAGACAATTTTTTTCCCCTCATTAATCCTTTGTAGGACCCCATTCTGTTAAGGAACAGTATATGCCTCTCCATTTGCAACATTATGCTGCTATATTCTGCATGTACTTGCATCACATGAGAAGTGAAAGTAAAAATGTGATACCTGATACTACTGTTCCTTCTCAGTTGCAATATACATCCATGTTACATACAGAGATCAATATAACTTCTGGTAACAGGCTCTCAGAATGAGACTCCAAAATGGATATACAACTATTTGGGAGTTTCTAGGAGGAAAACTCAACATTAAACCAAGGTATCAAAACATTACCATAACATTTAGAAATCATAAACATGCACAGTATACATATATGCAAATGTTGATGTACTTTCTTTTGCTGAATGGATGAATGAAAACGTGAAATACTTCTGTACCATTTTGGCTTTGTACACAAGTCTTTTTGTATGCATTAGTACAGTCTCAAGGCTGTTATGAAAACTTATCAGTAATATCAGACACTTTGATTCAAAAATATTCACATTTTCTCCTAATTTAGTGCTGTTTTACAATTGTCATAACATAATTTCCTAAGGCAAATAAGGAGTACAATCATAAAAAATGCAAGGACACCCCTTTTAAGGGACCACAGTGTAGTCTTCCGTGGTGGTGCAGCGGTAGCGTTGTTGCCCCACAGCTATAGGTTTTCTGGTTTGATTCTTGGCTGGGCTGCCTTCTGTGTGGAGTCTGCATCTCATCCCTGTGTTTGTGTGAATTTGCTCTGGTGTCCTGCCATTTTACAATGACATGTGTCTGCAGTATTTCTTCCTGGGCCTCTGCTGAAAATTGTTTTTGTTCCCTCAGAAGTAAAATTGACAGGCATTTGAATTTCAGACTTCTAAGTTTATAAGATGAATATTTGAAATGTGTCCTTATTTTTGGGACTGTATTACCCTGTTATTGGTTTTGTCCAGGTTTTTTGTGCTAAGGTTGACAGCTATGGCAAGAACTAAATTCACTGAATATGTTTGAGGGCTGTATTCCCTCATTACTTGGTTTGTCCAGGTGTTTTGTGCTAAGAGGTTGACAGCTATGGTGAGAACTGAATTCATTAAATGATAACCATTTAAGTTTCAGTCTTCCTCTCTTTCACAAAGTAGCTGATTTGGCGTAGTGGTATGTTGCTCTGACTGTTTTGCACAGGGACCTTGGCAGTAAAATGTATGGTGCTAACACAGCATTTTATTCTAGCAACTTTCCAAGATTATACAAGCAATGTTTAATGTGTCCCTGGTTTGCTTAAATAGTATGACTTTGTAATTACTGCTCTCTCATCTTAAATTTTGTCTTACATTTTTCTCTTATAATTGTGCATTATAAAATTTTAAATGTCACTGTGGAGCTTTTCTCCCCGGGCCTCCACTGAAAATGGAAATATATTCAGTTGGACTAGCCCGGTTAACAAATGTAAAATAAAATAAAATAAAATAAATAAATAAATAAATAAATAAATAAATAAATAATGTATTGTCATTCTGTAATCCACCACTAAAATGATATTTTAATACTAGGTGAGACTGAAGTCTCAGAGCAATCTGTTTTTATAACCTGACAAAGAAGGATCTCTCACCTATGTCATCTTGCCTTGCTCTAGTAAGTAACCAGGGAATAAGAATTCTTTAGATCAGTGAAGAAAATATAGTGTGAACTGTCCATCTGTCCTAGTTTTAATATTTCCTGTGATCAAAACTCTGATATTTATTGTAAATAGATATTTAGTATGTTCATGTTCTTTTATTATTTATTGTTAAATATATTTAAAGAGTCTGCATGTCCTCCCTGCGGTTGTGTAATGTTTGAAAGACATGCGTGCGTAAATGAGCATGCCTTCGTTGAAGGTTGGGCGTCGAGCTGGCATCTTGGCGTTCCATAAAAATCTACTGCCAATCATTAGTGGACTGGAGTTCTGCTGTGGCGACCACTTATCGGGAAAAAGCCAAAAGACAAACAACAACAACATTAAATATATTTAAACTTTTCATTGTGGCTGGTCCTTTAGATAATATTTTAACCTTTGAGAGTACTTATGTCTATTGGTGACACTCTGGTCACTCCTGAAAGCCTGGCTGTTTGGTCAACATTACTCTTTGTATTAATATTAATTTCTGTCAGTTTAATTGGGTACCCTTGCAACAGCCTTAGAGTAGCTGGTTTTGGAATGTGTGGTGGCAGTGTAACTACCTTATAGTCTGGGCAGAAGGGGGCATAGCTAGTAAATCTGTGTCAGCCTTTCCCAGGTTTGTATGTGTGTGTGTGTGTGTGTGTGTGTGTCTGTGTGTGTGTGTGTGTGTGTGTGTGTGTGTGTGTGTGTGTGTGTGTGTGTGTGTGTGTGTGTGTGTGTGTGTGTGTGTGTGTGTGCGTGTGTGAGCTACTTGGAGCAGGGACATGAAGCACTGGTTCCACAGAGAGGGTGCTGGAAGACTTGACTTGGACACTCGGCTGAGGACTCAACCCTACACCTCTGGCAGTGAGGAGTCTTATAGAGAGGGAACACAGCCCCAAACAGACTGTGGTCCCTGTGTGCTCTTAAGAGAAATTGTGCTTGATACAGAGAGCTGCATCTGGAAATACAGGGTGTATCCATTTGTGTTCCAAGTGAATGTCCCTCTCCAGTGTCAGTGGTGAGGACTGAGACTCCTTGATTACTGGCCTAGAGTGGGGACATCACTCAAGTATCTGACCTTTCTTAGGTTCTCTATCAATACATCAGTCCTGTGCATGGAAAAGCAATTACATTTTGAAATGCTGTTTAGTTTTCTATATTATTGCAGAATCTAATTATGTCCTATTCATATCACAGACAATGTTTAAGTCTTTAGAATGGGTAGTTATGGTGCTGTTTGTTTTGCAGATATGCAGGAGGCCCATCAGGATGGGGTTTGACAATACCTTGTATGCCAGGCATAGATCTCCCCCTCAACAGCATGTAGGAGACAGAATACAGGGATAGGGCCTATAAGTAGTCTGCTTGGGACATGTTACTTATTCTCTGTATTCTATTAGTGAGGAGTGTCTGTGGACATTCCAGTTGTTGGATATGCCTGGTTAGGTACATACCAAAGGGGACATTGTACTCAATCATAGGTCTGATGAATGACAAACATAGTGGAACAAAAACTTACTTGGACTTGATGCCATACCTTTGTTTATAAGTTGCACAATGTAGAATGATTTCCTTACTACTGTAGACATGTGATGGTCAAAGGCTAGATTACTGTTTATGTGTGTTCCCAGGTCCCTGACTGCTGGGTCAACTCTTACGGGTGTGTTGTTAATATGATAGCTACCAAAGGTGGATAACTTCCTGAAGGATGCTATTATGCATTTCTTAGCATTTAATTTTAGTCCTTGCCTCTGACACTAGTTATTTGTCTATGTCAGCCCTTCCTGGAGAACATTTGTATATGTGGGGGATTCTATTACTGCTCCTAATTTGCAATGATCTGCAAATTTAGTCAGCCAGAGGCCTTGGCTTCAGAGAAATAAATGCCAAAAAGGAGCTGTCCCAGGACTGATGCCTGAAGGACTCCCCTTGTGATTGACCTCTTTATAGAAGTGGACTACCCAATGCTAACTTCCTAGGTCCTGTCTGTGAGCCATCTGGCTATCCACCAGGTGACATAAGGGTTGATACCTAACTTTCTGAGTTTGTCAACAATGGCAAGTGGGGTATCATGTCAAATTCATTGGCCAGGTCAAGGTAGGCAGTGTGAACCATTTTGACCTCATCCATTGCTTTGGTGACCTTCTCAAAGAAGTCCACCAGGTTGAGTAGACATAACCTGCCCTTGATGAAACTAGATTGGGTGGTCCAGTGTCTGGAGGTTTCCTATGTCATTATTGATTATTTCCATGATAATTCTTTCTTTGGCTTTGCATATGAGACTAGTGAGACTAATGGGTCTGTGGTTACCAGAGTCTGAAGATGGCCTACATTTTTGCAGAGGGATGCCTGCTGCTGTTCTCTATTCATGAGGTATGAAGCCTGTTTGGAGGCTACAGTTAAATAGCAATTTCAGAGGACCTGATAGATGTTTCATGCTAATTCAACCCAACAGAACAGGCAAACATAAAAAAACTATAAAAAAACACTGTCTGTACCAACACAGACCCAAATTCCATGTATACTAAGTTTAAAATCAAAATATTATTCTTGGTGAAGCACTTCCATCCAAATAGGACTTCACCAGAACCAAAATCCATAAATAAATCATTGCATTTGTATAAGTGATCAAATCAATTAATTAAATTCTTAAAGTGACAACACTCCATATAATAACAATCAAGCCAAAGGAATAAGTTCATATTCATATACATATAAAATTTATCAAAATTCTATACCAAATAAACCATTTGTTGTAAAACATATAACCTCATTAAAAATTTAAATAGTTTAGTGTTAGCAGTGTATAGCTTTGCAGTAAGTCTTTTCAAGATAGGGACAATCGAAATGTACTCATTCAAACCTAGATGGGACCCAGCATCCAGTCAAATTTGCCACAACAATTCCTGATATTCTAAAGAGTTCTCCCAGTCACCCCCTCCCCCAAGATCAAGGGGGATTAATTCTAAAATACCAAATAAAAACTTAGTAAACCCTTTACAAGTTAAAGTATGTCAGGAAAGGGCATTATTCTCCCATTTTTTCTCAATATCATAACAGTGTTCGTAGATTATTTTATTAAATGCCCTCTCCATCTTACCTACATAGACACTGAAACAAATAGAACGGATGGCCAAATAAATAACTCCCTTGCTTCTACAATTACCTTTTTTTAAACTTAATGATGTATAATGCACCGGATTATGCCTGTCCTGAAAAGATGTACCGCAAAGCTATAATGGTGCAGCTAACATTAAACAATTTTAATTTTAATGATTTTATATTTTTACAACAAATGGTTTATTTGGTATAGTATTTTGAAGTTTTTATATGTACATGAATATGACCTTATTAATTTGGCTTGATTGTTATGATATAGAGTATTGTCATATTAATAATTTAATTAATTGATTTGCTCACTTATATAAATGCAATGATTATGTTTACTGATTTTAGTTTTGATGAAGTACTATTTGGATGAAAGCACTTAACCAAGAATAAAATTTTGATTTTAGACTTAGTATACGTGGAATTCAGATCTGTGTTTGTATAGACAGTGTTTTTTCTACATGTTTTACACTATTTAGAAGACATCCTGGGATATTGTCTGGGCTCATTGATGTAGTGTACTGTGTCCTTGGTCTTAGAGCATTAAGGACCTGTTTCCTAGTGGTAGCAGGGAGAATTATATTTGATGATATTTCCTGAGGGAAAGTTGATGGAGAGAAAGGGGTAAAGTTGGAGCTGAATTTATTAGCCAGTAGGTTTGCTATATCTCCTGGCTCAGTGTAGGTGGCTCCATTAACAATCAGCTCTCCACATAAATGTGTATTGCCTTTGAGGTTGTGGACATAGTTAAAGAATGCCTTGGGCTTGCCCTTGGCCAGGGAGTCCAAATTTACCTGAGATTTAGCTTTGGTAGACTTTATTTGTCCTCTGAGCTGTTTGTTTAGTTTGAGAGTGCTTTTATCCTGCTGGGTGCTGCAACTCCTAATTTTTGCCACAATTTTCTTTCTTCTGTTATACAGCCTATTGATGTTCTGATTACATCAGGGTGGCTTGTTTTTTGAGTTAGTTCTGGACTTCTTCCTGGTGGGTACAGCTCCCTCTATGCTGCTATTAACATGCTTGAATAGGGTTTCTGTGAACAGTTCCTTGTAGACAGCAGTGTTCTCGCAGTTTCTGGGGGCTTGAAATTTTGCCAGGTTATCCCTCAATAGTAGGAAGTTAGCCTTAGAATAGTTCCTGAATATTCCAGGGTTGCCTGAGGTTCCAGGTTTTATTTTTAGTTCAAAGGAGACCACTCTGTGGTCTGACCTTACCAGAGAAGACATTACACTGGGGGTGTGCAGCACTCTCCCTTATTAGAGAGAACCATATCCATTACACTCACTACAGGATATGTGCCCACAGAATGGTGTACAGCAACAGTGGTCCCACTCCACAAAGGTGGAGCCTCCATGGACCCTGGAAACTATCGCCCCATAAGCCTGACTACCTTAGTCTGCAAGGCTATGGAGAGGATTATCATGGAGCTCATAAACAAAGACATTGGGGACCTACAGACACCAGATCCTACCCAGTTCGGCTTCGTCAAGGGCAGATCCTGCCTTTTGAACTGGTTGACTTCTTCGAAACAGTCACCAAAGCTATAGATGAAGGGAAAGTAGTCTACACAGCCTATCTGGACCTAGCAAAGGCATTTGACACAATACCCCACTCGGGCATCATAGATAAGCTATCCAGCTTAAATATAAACCCCTGTGTCACAAGATGGGTCGCAAACTGGCTCAAAGACAGAACCCACAGAGTGAGAGTTGCTGGAGCCATGTCAGACTCAAAACCAGTCACAAGTGGTGTCCCACAAGATTCTGTCCTGGGACCGCTCTTGTTCGGTATATACTTTTCCGAGGTACAGGCCAACATGGGAAGACTATGGCTCACCAAGTTCACAGACGACTGCAAACTAGGCGCCATAATCAACTCTCCAGCTGACACAAACATCCTTCAAAAAGGTCTCACAGAGACGGATAACTGGTGCCAGAGCCATGGTCTAAAGCTAAATGCCAAAAAGTGTATAGTCATACCCTTTGGCAAAAACAATGTGTCCACAAATTACCACATAGGCGGTAACCCATTAAGTACAGAGAAAGTAATTAGGGATCTAGGGACCCAAGTTGATAGCAATCTCTCCTTTGACAACCACATTGCCAAAGTGGTTAGAAAGACCTTTTACATAGCCCACCTCATCATGAAAGGATTCACATCTAGATCAAGAGAGGTAATCGTGCCCCTTTATTCATCCCTCATCAGGCCCATCATAGAATAAAATGCCCCTTTTGGGATGTACCTTACCCGACACCTGCAGCAATTAGAAAGACCCCAAAAGTACCTCACCAAGAGGATCAAGGGACTCAAACAGATGCCATATGCTGCTCGGTTAAAAAAACTCCAGCTCTACTCAGTTGCATACCGCCTACTTCGAGGCGATCTATGCCTGACATATAAAGCTATGTCCAATTCATAATTAATGGACATGCTCCACCTCAGTAAATCTAAATCCCTTAGAACCACACGCTCGAGGGACTTGAACCTCAGCACTGAAATAAATAGAACTTGCTGGAGGGACAGATTCATAACCCAGAGGCTCCCTTCGCTCTGGAACAGAATTCCAATTCATGTTAGGCAGAGCACCTCACTGAATCTCTTCAAGAAGAATCTTGATGAGTAGATGGGGGATCATAGGTTTGTCCCAGGGATTACTTCCGTGTCACTATTAGACAGAGGCACAGCAAACTAAACCTTAAAAAGGGCACAGTATACTCAAATCAAGGGGTGGTGTAAGCCAAACAAAATTGGGCTAGGCTTATAATTGCCCCAGGGCAGATAGCCTAGTATGAACCTATGAACCTATTATGTTTGCATCCCTGGTTCATGTATTGACAATCTGGTCCAGTAAGTTTGTGTTTACAAAATCCAGGTAGGTTTGGTGTCATATATGATTTCCAGTTAATAGTGCTATAATTTAAGTTGTCCATGAATATGGTATTGGGTTGGATAATGAATTTTTTCTATAAGTTCCATGTTCATGTTATGGATTTCCTGGGTCATACAGGTGGATCTGTAGCTTATAATAAAGTGGTATAGGATTTTGCCTGTGGTGAGTCAAACATGTAGAAGCTCAAGTACATTGTCCTATTTGACCAGCTATGAGGTATATTTATTTTTGATGCAAATTGAGACACCTCCACCTTTAGTCCCTATCTGTGATAGCTGGTCTAAATGTGTGGAAGGCATTATAACCTTGCACTGTTTGTGTGCTCCCCATGGCTTTAAACCATGTCTCAGTGACCACACAGATGTCAACATTATCTAGGGTGAAGAGAGTTTCTAGGGAGTGGAGTTTTTTGATTAGTTTCCCAGCATTGAACAGTAACACCTTTAGATTTTCTTGGGTTTGATTTGTTATGTTGGAAGTACTTTCAGTTTGGCATTGCCTAAAAAAGGAACTATGGGGGAGGACAATATTTTAGCTAATACTCAAAAGCCTATATGGGAGAAGTGCAGACCATCCCTGGCAAAGCAGCGTGGTCTGTTGACTATCTCCATCCATTATGACAAATATTGCATCCCCTTAGAATGACACCAAAAACTAAGCCAATTATTAAAGTCAATCATCTTTTATTCATATTGTGGCATTATCCTTGGAGAAGGTAAAATGCTGCTCAATGCTAGGCTCATACCACCCTGGAACACATATTCTGAGAGCTCCATGATGCCTCTCTTCATATAGTTTAGGGAGGCATTTCTCAGGTCATTTACACCCACATGATCTATGACTGAATCATGCTAGTACTTGTGGTCCAGTGGTGCGTGTATAATGCATCTACTGATCCTGGCCCCTGATAAGCAACTGACCATGAATTTCTCCTTACTCAGCCTGGTAAGAGGGACATCAGTGTGTCTCACAACGGAGCCTACAATGACCAGAATGTTGGATTGTGTGGCAACTTGCCTAATAAGTATAGTGGTAGAGGCCCCATGAGATGTGGCGCTATGTGTCGATGTGGGTGTTGTTTTGAAAAAGTGCATTTGGGGCTGCTGAGGGTGTTTGATATGTGTACTTTGTCTAGGGGTTCTTTGGGGTTTAAGAAGGTTACATTTAAGTGCCTCAGCATATGTGGGTCTATGTGTCTGCTTTGAATTGTGCATGATGGGTGCAGCATGTATGTTACTGACAACCTTATTGACATTAGGAGTGCTTTTATGAGAGAACTTTGCTTCCACTGACATTGTGTAAATAAATCTCTCACATACCATATCAGTTTGTTTGAGAATTAACTGGCTGTCAGTAAACACGAGGCAATTTTTACACTGCCTCAGTATGCCCATATCCACCAAGCTCATAATGGAGATAGTGGGAAAGTTCATATCCATTGCAACAGACCATTTTTTTTATTGATTAGACAGTTGGAGTGAGAATATAAAATAATGTCGGGAGTATCCGATTTGTAACTCCGGGGGCAGTGCTTGTCTGCAAACTAGTTGTCGTGTGTGCAATTAGGTATTGGTGAAATTTCAATGGTTCTTTTACAGGGAAAAATATCACTCAAGGTGTCTGTGCCTATACAGGGCACTGCCAAACACTTGAGAGGAAACTAAAAAGTAGACCCTGATGATTTATGGATTAAGTATTTAGGCAGATATTCTGAAGTTGGAAGCAAATCAAGCAGTAGTTACTGAAAAGAAATAATTAGCTTGTCAAGAATGATAAAAACATGGGGGGGGTCATCTGAATGGCTACTGTCTGGCTACTACTAGTCCTGGTCTCACCACAGCTTCACTCTGCAGGGATACAATGCTCCTTTGCTTCTTCTCTCACCAGAAGCAAAATAGTAGTACCAATCCCAAGATGGGAAGTGGGTCACAGCCTGTTTGATGATCAACATTCTTGTCCCAGATGATGTAGGCTTGTTGTAGCCTTTTCCTGGTAGATGCCTTGAACAGCAACCAGACCAATGAAGAAGGTCGAGCACAGACACTCACTGACCAATTAGAAGCAGTCAGGAATCAATGCATTCTGCTCCGTCTCTCACAACAAGCAAAATATAAGCACAAATTCCAAGCTGGCATCTATGAAGCAGTTATTAGGCTTTCCAATGATCAGCAGTCTGCAGCAAATAATGTCCCTATGCTCCTTCTCTCTCCAGGAGCAAAACAGAAGTAATAATCCCAAGATGACTACTGAGAGGCAAAATGTGGGCTCTCCGATAGTTGGTGCTATTGGAAAACAAGTTGCATATTTTAACGGAAAGATGGAAAAATAAGTTAATATCCTAAGAGCTGCAGTGTACACTAAGCAGTTAGATATGAAAGAGGGGGTAACTTAATCTTTAACAATCTAAGTGGAGAGCCACTAATTTTAAAAGAGCAAGATAAAATGGAAGGGGGTGGGCACTTTGTATTCTATCTCTATAGAATACAGTGAGATAGCCAATAAATGTAAATAGTTGAAGAGGAATGATTTCTCAAAATGATAATTTTGTGCTTACTCACAATAGCCAATGAAAGAAGAGCGCTAAGGAGATATGTGGTCAAATTAACATAAGAGGCAGGCAATTAGAAAGACAGTTGAGTTTAAAAACACAACAGCATGAGAATGGAAGGTTGGGGAAAAACTATATTTCTGTGTGAGTCACAAGTGACACAGCTGTGGTCTCTTTCCTAGTTTAAATATGCAATTAAAGGTAGAATAAAAATAAAATATAGTGTAAAGAAAATAAATCGCAATATACAAAATAGGAGAAGGCAATAAAGCAATACAAAATACAAGAAAGAAAAAGCAATCTAACATTTCCCTCACTGTAAGTTGTGGCAGAGTCTGGGTGAGCTTTTCCAGTAAAGCCTTAGAATGTTTTATTTTCCCCTTAAATAGAAGATTTAGTTCTTAGCTCCACCATCAGTTCACAGGTAATTAACCTTAACTGACCTATTCTAATTTCTGTGTAACTCACAAAAATCACAACTGTGGTCTCTTTCCTAGTTTAAATAGGCAGTTAAATGCAAAATACAAGTAAAACACAGTGTAAAGAAAATAAATCAAAATATGAAAAGCAGAAGAAGGCAATAAAGCAATACAAAATAATACAAGAAAGCAAAATAAATCAAAATATGAAAAGTAGAAGAAGGCAATAAAGCAATACAAAATAATACAAGAAAGCAAAAACAAACTGTTTGTTAACCAGGGTAACCAACTGGATGATCAAAATGGACCCAAATAAGTGACTGTATGGCATGAAAGAACAAAAATGCTACTAAAGGTAGGAACCAAGTATAGAAAGACGAATACAATGTGTATGCACATGGTATACATATAAAATGACTAGTGCATGAACAAAGGTTACACAGTTCACAGGAATTCTGAAATGTTAACATGTTTATTCAAATAAGTATGCAAATTGTAACACAAATGTGAATACCTTTAAAAATATCATAGAAGAAAAAATTGCTCATAATGCAGCTAAACTTCTTTATAATGCAATGATCCACAATATAATGTATTGGATTCATATTGAGTGATATAAGTCACTCTGAATGAAGACTGTATCACTTCAGGTGTGGCAAGAGGTACAATAAACAAATAATGCATTAAGGTAGTTTTGCATTTACAGGTAGGTAGGAAGGTGGGTTTGGGATGAACTAGAAGAATAAATTGTATTGAATGGAATTAGATGAAAGTGAGGAAGGAGATATTATAGAGTTGATCAGCATAGTTTTTAGTTTGCTCCAGAAGTCATTTATGGTTTCACCATTCCAGACTTCAGGGGATAGGTCATACTAAAGTTTAGGGGCCAAAAATAGAGAAAGCCTGATCATTAGTAGTCAGAAAATTTGATGGTGTACAAAAAAGCTAGACAGAGTTGGTTTGAGATCAAAGGTTACATGATGTGCTCTTAATCTATAATAAAGCTCAGAGGCTATTTTGAAGAAAAAAATGTTTTGTGTGATGATTTTGTGAATAAGAGTAAGGAGAATAACATTTGCTCCTTCCTTAACTGGAAGTCAGTTTGCTCAAGAAAGGGTTGCACAGTAATGCTCATTGCTCAAGTTTGAGTGACAGTAGGATAAGCCTACAGATGTAAGTACTAAGGATGTGTAGGTCTCTGAAATTTTGGGTGGAAGAGTATATGAGACAAGAATAGTCCATATTCAACACAGCATGCAGGATACTTTCTCAACTGCTTTACATGATCATGGTATAAATAATGAAAGATTTTATAGCAGTAGGAGAGTGAGTGGCTGATTTTGTTCCTGAGATGGCTAATGTGGGTAACCTGATAGACTCAGAGATCCAGATAGATACCCAAATATTTATGTAAAAATACAGTTTCTATGTCATTGTTCTGGTAGGCAAGGAAGGAAGAAGGGTTGGTGATAAAGGTTAGTCTAGTACTGATACAAAAGATAATAACTTTGGTTTTATTCCAGTAGAGGAGCACTTTCTTGGAATTTAGTCAGTCTGTGACAGCTCTGATGCCTCTTACAAGTGCAGTTCTGAGGAAACAGATGGTTTCAGAAGTCCAGAAGGCGCCTAAATCATCAATATAAAAACCCAGAATGGAATGCCAGAACAGAATAACTGTAGGTCACAAAGAACAGAACTGATGAAGTTAGAAAAGAGTACTGAGACAACAACTGAGCCCTGCAGGACTCCAGTAAATTACAGTTCTGTAAGTAAATGCACCCTGACACTAGATGTTCAAATGATCATTGATGCAGTAGCCCTAGCTATATGGGTTATATCCAGCACAGATTATAACAGCCGGATAGCTTTCAAAGCTTCAGGGCACCTTCCACACACCAAAGCTATCAGAAAGCCACAGCTGAGCTAAAAGACAAGTTAGGGCATCACATTCTTCAGAGCTTTCCTACCAACAGAAAGAGGGAGGCTGAGCTCTGAAATTACAATGCTAGGAATAACAAAAAATAAATGTCCATGTCCTGGCATAAAAAAAACACCTAAACAAGGGGGTGAAGGGAAGGGGGCAGTTAGTGCCCCAGGGATCATCTAAGTATCTACTATTATGGTTAGATTACATACACAGCTGTGCTGTGTTAATCATATTGATCACTGTTGCAGTAGCCTTAACTTTATGGGTACTTTACCCTAGATTACTACATTTGGGAGGTGGAAGAGTCCAGGAGCCCCTGAAGAGCAGTCCTGGCAAAGTCCAATCTGGACCTAGAGAAGGAATTAAGCTTATAGTGTTTTGTAAAAGTATGCACAGAAGACCAAGTGGCAGCTTTTAGATTACTTCTAGAATCCAACCCTTTCCAAAAAGCCATAGATGAAGCCAAGGCCCTGATAGAGTAGGCCCTGCCCTGCCTGAAATAATTTTGTTATGGTGAGTATAGCAAAACGTAATAGCTTTAGACAACCATTAGAAAATAATCTGTTTTTACACAGGTTTTCCCTTCTTACCTTCACAAGAAATGAATAATTTGTCCAAAGTTCTGAAAGTTTTAGTTCTGTCAAGATAGTATCTGATTTGTCTATGGACATCCAAGGTATTACGTATCCTTCTTTCCTCATTTTGTAGCATCTTTATTGAATTATCACCTGTAACAGTCAAACTTACATTTATATAAAAGAAAACAAGCCATATTAACATGTTCACAGTTATTAACATTATACATTGAATATATTTTTCTGTACTATATAATCAATCCAACATTACATAAGTTGGTCAATGCCTGCCTTCCCTTAAACCTCATTCCTCCTCCAGAAAAATTTCTCTATGTATTGTTCCCACAATTTCCATTTTTTTATATATAATTTGCTCCTACCCTTTTCTAGACATCTCACTTACAGTTCTTCGATCTCTGTTACAATATTCACTCCTTAAAATACCATTGGTTTAGACTTTGATTTCAATTTTCTAGTAACTGCTTTTTGGCAGGTACCAGATTTAAACTTAACAAGGCTTTACTATGTCTAGGCAATTTAGATTCTGTACTCTATCTCAAAAAATATTTTCTTAGTTACACACATTTGCTCATCCAGTATTTCTAACAGTGTATTCTGTAGGGAATCTTTAAAGTCTGCTAACTCATTACACTACCAAAACATATGTTCCTGGTCACCTCTTTCTTCCCAATCACACCACCAACATTTGCCATCTATTTAAGGAAAAATTCTTTGAAGTCTGCTTGGGGTATAAAAATAACTATGCAAACACTTCCAATCAAAAATCCTAAATCTTCAAGAGTCTGTTGCATATTTGGCATATGTGCATATGCCCTCCCATTGTTTCTTTGTGAATTGCTTATCCAGTCTCTCTTCCCAAATGTTTTAAACTACTCTGATTGATTCTTATAGTTATTGTGCAATATTTCATATGTTCTACTAATGATTCCATTTTTAACAGCAGCTTCTGTCCTACATTTGACTAAAAAACTCTGCCAGTGCAGGTCTTTCACTTATGAATCCCCTATCCCTTTCTCTTTGCCTGTACTCTGATATCAGTCCCTGATAGGGAAGGCAGTCTCTGGCCTGCAGTCTAAATGCTTTATATGCCTCTTCCCATACCTTTCCCTCTCTAATTATTTGTTCACAGTACCTTGGTTTCTCTGCCAGATTCCTCCAGTAAATTCTAGCTCCCTCTTGCCTATTCTCTGTACCCATAATTACAGTCATCCCTATTGGCAGAATTTCTTTTCTCCATTCCTGCATTGGCTTAGTTCTTAGAATACTTTCTGATACTTTATGAATATAATATTCTGTATAACTATTGTTATATTCATTACGGATTTACATCCAAAATCTCACTCTCTCCTTATTTCTTGAATCCTCCCCCCACTCCATCACCATCCCTTTCTAATTTGAACTGCAGCTTTCTGCTTGTGTTATATATGAGCCTTAACTGTGTAGCTCTAAAATATCCCTTCAAATGAAGTAATCCTAAACCACCTTGTTTTATTGGAAAGATCAGTTATCTGACTTGACTATTGCCTTCTTCCCCCCAGGTAAAATCCTTCAACACTTTTTAATTACTTTCCACAACTTCTCTGATTGATAAAAATATGTTTGACCTGTGTATAAAACTAAAGGGGCTAAAACATTTTACTGCTTGTATTTTGCTATCCATGTCTATAGACAAGAGCTTCCAGTTTCTCAATTTTTGTATTATTTTTTGTTTAGTCTCTTCCCACATATCCTTACTTGTCAAAACAAAATCATTTTTAACCCGTACTCTTAAATACTTAATTTTATTATATCTCCATGAATATGGGTATTGCTAAACCAATCCATGTGTGGGTACATAGTTTACAGCTATAGCCTTTGTTTTATCTTCCTTGATTTTATATCCAGAAAAAACTCTCAGAATATGCTGCAACACTGAGATGTTTTTTTTCTAGTTTAATCAAGTATAAAATAATATTGTCTGCAAATAAAGCCAATGTTTCTTGATTACCATACCAATTATATCTTTAAATTTCTGAGTCCCTTATTTTCTTTGCCAGTGGTTCTAAATATAATGCAAATATCAAAGGGAAACAGGACACCCCTGACTGGTTCTTCTGTTGTGAAACAACTTATCAGAGAGGAACCCTCCCATTTTGATTGTTGTCTCCAGTCACTCATATATCCTACTAATTAACCTTATTATTGTATCAGGGAATACAAATGCTTCCATTGTCCTACTCATAAAATCCCAGCATACTCTGTTGAATGCCCTTTCTGCATTAAGACCCACCAAATTAGCGGTATTTTCTTAATTTCCACTTCCCTCTGGATCATCATTGTTCTATTAATGCTGTTGAAAGTTTGCCTCCTTTTCACAAAACCACATTGATCCATATCTATCAATTTTGGCAACACATTTGCCTTTCTTCTAAACATTATAGACATAAACACTTTATAATCATGGTTTAAAATTGGAATTGCCCTATATGACGCTGGATCTGGTGGATCTTTTCTGTCTTTAGGCATTACAGCCACCACGGCTTTTTTTCTCAGGATGTTGCTGTTTCCCCTCCTTTTAAAATACTCTTAAACAAAACCTTCCAGATCTTTATCACTTTCTTGCCTCCTAGTTTCCAAACTTCCCCTGAAATACCATCTCTTTGTGGAGACTTTCCTGCAGCTTGCTTATACACTATTTTTATCTTATCCTCTTGTCTTAACTGTTAAATCTTAAGCCTTAGCTACCTCTAACCTTGGCATATTCATGTCTTCCATAAATATTTCTATTTGTGCTTTTTCTTGATTTCCACATTTCTCTGCTTTATACAAATTTTCATAATTTTTTTTAAATATCTCTAATACCTCTACAGGATATCTGGTTATTTTTCTTGTTATAGACTTCTTAAATTTGGCAACAGCCCTTTCTACTTTCTGTTGCCTAACTCTTAAGTCTTTGTCCTAAAAGTTTTTGGCTGTGGAGATATTATCAAAAAACAAACAAACAAAAAAAAAAAAACAGTTCCTAGGTTCATGGATTCATAGGTGTTTACTAGGCTAACAACCACAAGGGTCTTTTTAAACCTAGCCATGCATCCCAAATCTCTGACAAGTTCTGATACCTTTGATAAGTGTAAGCAGGGATTTGGGAGCTGGAACATTTACAAGCAGGGGCTTGGGAGATGAAACATTTACAGGTTGCCTGTGTCCATTAGAGACATAGGTGCCAAACTAGGATTGAATTTCCTGTTCCCCATCCAATTATCCAAGTTGCACTTGAATTGGGTTAGGGAGGAACTCTGCTTCATATAGATGGAGACCCTGTTCCATAAACTGGGTAGTCTCTGGGATACATACATGTCTTTCCAGCATGTCTGTCTAGTTGCTTAACAACAATATTTCTAATCTCATGTGTGTTATCTAGGTACTCCCTTATTTTCTCTTTAGCACTCTGCAGTTGTACCTTTTTTGTGAGAAACTCCCTTATTCTGCAGTACTTTAACCTTTATCAGCCCCTCTAAATCATTCTTGTTACTTCTTAACTATGCCTCTCTTTCTTTTAATTCTACCCTATTTTTAAAATCAATTTTCATTTTATCCCACTCACTAGTTATAGCATCTGAAGAATTTCTGTCTTCCCTAATAACGCCTGAAAAATTTCCACTACCCATTTCTTTATTCTTCTCTTTTTGACATATAGATGGGGAAGTACCCTTCATTTTTATCTTAGTAATTATTGTAGCATGATCTGAAATGGTTGTTGGATGTGTGGCAATGCTCTATGCACATGTTCCTGTGAAATATAAGTTCTGTCTAGTCTAGCCTAGTTATTGCATCTTGGGGTTTTCTCCCTCATTTTTGGTTCAGGAAAGAAAACAGGGAGATGGATAAATTGGTTTAAAGTAAACTCAGATACCACTTTAGGTATAAAAGAAGAATCAGTTTTCAAAGAAACTCTATCCCTGTGGAAAATGAGATAGAGTTGACTCAAAGTAGGAGTGTGCATCTCAGATACCATTCTTTCAGAGGTCAGAGCAATCAGTACAACTGTTTTCTATGTTAAGAACAAGTCAGCCAGGTTAGCTGATTAAAAGGGAGCAAGTCTTGGTTTGTCTAAAACAAAAATCAAGATCCCAGGGAGGGGAAACTGGTATTTTTGGAGGCTTCTTATGCAAAATCCCTTTCAAAAACATTTTGACATGAGACTGCATTGATATATGAGGATTCATGGGCAGACATGCTGAAATGACTGATAAATGAACCTTGACAGAAGAATATGAAATACCCTAGTTAGTTATCCTTTTATTGATCAGGTTAGTCCCACTAGGCTAGTAGCCTCTTTTCAGTGGAGGCCTGATTTGGTATTTATGCTATTTGGACAAATTTGGCCAGGGCATTGGAGAACTTCCTCTACTCTTGGTAGTAGGGGGACGCATTTGTGTGTGACATAACAGATTTCCTGTCCCTGTTCCAGGCACAGAGGTGGCCTGAAGAAACAGGAAGAAAAAAATGGTTGAATCAGCTTGTGCTGAACCTGGAATGAAAGTTGCTGTCAATGTAGTCAAAATGGTAGAATAGCTACCAGAAGTTTTTTTTTTCTGATAATGTAGATGCAGAAAAAACACTGACATTGAAGAAAAATGAGATTGTCAAGGAAAAAGAGATTATAGCTGAAACAGAGACAGAGTCAGAGGAAAACTTTCAGAGGAGATTGTTTGAAGGAGAGACAGTTATCTCTGAAAAATACATAATTACAACCCTATAATCGGGGGTGGGGTTGCGAGATGATTATTTGGAAGAAATGGTAAATCAAAGTGAGACAGAAAGTGGAGCAACAATTTCATGGAGCGACATCATGGAAAAGAAAAAACTGAAGAAGAAAAAGGAGAAGAAGAGAATGTGCCAGAAAAAGTTCCAGTGACAAAAACTTATCTACAAACTTTTGGAGATGGAACAAAGAAGAAAGAAGAAATAAAATAAACAAAAAAGAAGAATACAGTATGTGTGAGCAGTAAAAAAGAAGACAATTTTGACAGATATGAGATGTGGGACCCTGTCATAGCACCTGTGGGTCTCAAAGCAAAAGAGGTAAGAGCATTTATTTTAATTAATAGACCTTTTGTGACTTGATATTTGAGACTGGGCAGGCCATGGAAAGGTTTTTGGGTGCATATGAACAAAAGAAAAATATTTATTCATGGTCATAATATGTGGTGCAAGCTTTTTACAAACAAAACAAACAAAAAAAGATTAATGATCCAATTTAGAACTGAAGTTGAGAATAGGTATATTACAATGGTGTGCTGCAGTAGATACACATATTATTGTTTTAGAAGATATCAGATTATTAACAGATGAAGAAAGAACACAAACTGAAATATGGTATTTGGAACACGGGGAAAGAAACATGCTCAGGCATATGTATATTCTGCCAAGAAAGTGTTAAAATATGAGATGTAACCATAGCGGAACCAGGACAAACTGCAGTAATAGACTTGAGATGAAAAAAATATGCATATAAAATTATAGTTTTGTATGCATATGTAACAAAAAAGAAAGATAAATGATGCTTAAAATATTCTTGATTATGTTTGTGCCAATATGGATATTGCAGTGGTGGGTGATTTTAATTGCAATTTAAGAAAAAATAAGAACAATAGTGATGTCAAAATGGTTAAGGAAATTATGAGAAGTGGAAAGTTGTGTATGAGAGAATAACTGCTGGACCTACAAAACAATTGAAATTTTGACAGAAATTGATTATTTTTTAATATCTGATAGTTTAAAAGTTTAAAAAAGGAATTAAGTATGCTGGATTTTCAGATCATGTGGCTATATGGGTTAAAGTACAGGAAAATAAAAATATATAAGAATATGAAAAGAAACAAAGAAAATTAAAAAAAAACAAATTAGATTTAGAAGAAAAAAGAACTTATGGAATCATGGAAAAATATATGAATATGAGAGAGTTTTATGAGAACTGGACTGTTTGCTGGCTTAATTTAAAAGAAAAAATATGAAAAAGTATTTTTAGAATCTATATGGAAGAAACAAAGAAAAGAAAAAGAAAGAGATAATATATTAAGTCAAGAAACATTCAGAGACTTGTTAGAGAAAAAAAATTCCTTTTATGCAAAATAAAGAAAACTATATAAAATGAATAAAATTAAAATTAACAACTTGTTATATAAACAAAAATATTTTTGCAAGGAAAGAAAGAAAGAAGAAGCAGTACCCAATTTGAGTAAAATAAAAGGAAGGAAATTAATAAAAGTGGCGGTGGATACAAAATATTGAAGGAAGGAAAACTGCCAATAATGTGTAATTGTGTGAATGATATTGTACTAAGTGTTAAAAATAAAGATTGATGGAAGAAGTAAATTAAAAATTAAGTATAAATAAAAAAATGGTTTAACTATAAATAAAGAGAAAAGTAAAGGATTTGGTTATGAAGGTATGATAGGAGTATCGAGTTCAATGAAAGTATGTATAGATATATTAGGAATAATTTTTGAAGGAATGAATACAGACAACAACAACGTGATAATGTACTCAAAAAAGTAAAGGATATGTCTATTTTTTGGAAATCATATAGATTTTCATATAGAAAAAAGCACACTTGTTGAACACCATGGTAACTGGAAAAAATGGCTTATGTTGCTAAGATGCATATGATTCCCATTAAGTATGAAAAGGAACTAATGATGATTTTCCAGTCAAGAGAGGGATTCTATATATATAAGAAGAGCAAGGAGGCTTGTGTTTAATAAACCCAATAGTGCATGCAGCATCTTTAATTTTATATAAGGTATCACAAGGAATTATGAGGGAAAATACAAACTTGATAGAAATTATCCTATATTATAAATACAAAGAATTGTGGGAAGGAATGAAATTTAAAAAAATAAATAAAACCATTGTAAAGAAAGAAATGAAAGAGTACCAAAACAAAATTTTGTTATGGAAAATAAAAAAGAATATATGTGAAAAATATAGCAAGGAATGGTACTTAAATATTATGAAAGCATTTTATTGCATTGATCCATGGAAAAATTTAGAAACATATAAGAAAAAGCCATAATGATGAGATAGAATAGCTATAAAAAGATTAAAGAATGTAAAGATTTTTTATGGAGATTGTCTATTAGAAAAGTGCCATTTAAAGCAAACATGCCATACAAGAAAAAGCAAGATAGAATATGTAATACATGTGAAGAGCTTGAGACTACTGAGCATGTGCTTTTGAAATGTGAAAGAGTTAATAATTTGTGGAAAGAAATATGTAAACATAATAGGGTGAAAAGCTTGTTAAATCTGAGTAAATAAATATGGACATAAAAAATGCGGTTATTATGGTGCACAAAAACAGGATGAAGTGAAGAAAATGGACAGAGTAGTATTTTATGTTTCATGGACTATATAGAACAAGAGACCAAATGAAACCAAATACAATGGAAAATGGACTTTGACAAAGATTATGGAGAACATAATGTTTTGGTTGTGGATAAGAGTGGGGATGCTTAAATTAAAGTTTATAATGTATGGATATCTGTAAATAAATGAAAATAATGTAAATATGTAAATATATAAATAATATGTAATGTATATGTCAATAAACCCCCTACTTATCACTGTTGTGAGTGGAACCTATGTTGCAGCAGCAATTTCTGTTTCTATGCCAGGCACAGAGGCACCCAGAGAAACAGAGTAGCAGATGGAGAGAGAAGGAGATAATGGAGTGGTGAGAGAAATTGAGAAGAAAGCAAATATCAAGACCACAGAATGTGTGCAGGATTCATTCTAAGGAGATGTTTCAAAGAAATCTGTTTGATGGAGGTAAATTGGGAGGTTGGGAGGGTGGCTTAATGGCTAAGGTGTTTGCCTTACAAACACAAGGTGCAGGGTTTGAGTCTCACAAGGGATAATTGGCTAGGCTTAAATGGCTCGCAAGGGCAGTTAGCTTAGTACTAAACTATGAACCTATGAAGTAGGCAAATGGTGGCTGTACAGTTACTTAAATAAATGGTGATGCAGAGGGAGACAGAAAATGAAGGAGACATTTCCAGGGGATAGGGAAATTATTGAGAAAATATAAAAGCAGGCTGCATAGACAATCCTGAAGAATACTGGCAAGATGGAAAAGAAAACATATGCAGAGAAATCAAAATAAGGCAAAGGGGGAGTAGCAGAAAAGAAGGTAGAGAAAAACTAAAAATGGAAACATATGGTAAGAATTCAAAGTAAAGAATACAAAGAAATGGACAGGTATAAAGTGTGGGACAATTTAGGGACAATTTAATAGCTCCTTTGGGTGTAAAAGCACATGAGACAACAGCATTTATTCTTATTAACAAAGAGACATTTTGTGGCATTATATTTGAGACTATTTTTTTAATGGGAAATTTTCTTGGAGAGTATGAAAAATAGAAAAACTGTAACCCATGGAATCCCTAAGTGATAAATGTATTTAACAGGGAAACAAATAAGAAAATTCATGTACAATTTCAAACAGAGATGGAAAGAGAGACTTTGAAATGACATTTGAAAACTTTATATAAAGAAGTAGTGGACATTGCAAATGTTTATGACAAAATGGGTTCATGGACAGATGGATGGGATTGTAATATTGTTTTAAAATCTTAAAATGAAAAATTATACATATGCCAAGCATAATAAATATAGAGGGGAATAGAGGTGTCATAAAATACTGAGGAAAACCCAAAACATGTCTTTTTTGTGGAAAAGAAGGACATTTGATAAGTAACTGAGATAAAAGAAAATATTATATTTGCGGGGAAATGGATGTGAAGCAAAAATGTGAACTGAAATGATATAAATGTAACAAAATTGGACATTTATGGATGGACTGAAAAAATTAAAATAAAATTAAGGAAAAAGAAAAATAAAGAGACAAAAATTAACAAAAAGAACACATTGTAGAAGTAGTAGAAATGCCAAGAAAATCAGAAGAGAAAAAAAAAAGGACATAGAATAAAATTTTGAAATAAGTGAAGAACACGTGAACTGGGAGATAGTAAAAGAAAATAAATAACAAAATTTTATTGGTAAAGGGTAAAAGACAGCAAAAGAAAATTTAAAGGGATACATACAAAAGAAAAAAGAAAGAAAATGGATGAAAAATAATATACACAGGTAATGAGTGGGAGTCGGTATAATGGTTAAGATGTTTGACTTACAGACAGAAGGTACAGTGTCTGATTGTCACTTTTGGGAGGGAAATTGGCTAGGCTTAGAATGGTCTATTAAGAAAGTTAGCCTAGTAATTAGCTTTGAACCTGTAAAACCATGACTCTAATTGAAAGGAAAAGGGAAAATGAACATTTTAGAGTGTTTTCTGTAAATGTGAATAGTATTAGGAATATAATAACAAGAATAGGGATTTTGGAGTGGTGTAATACCTGTGATGTAGGTGTAATTATATTACAAGACACAAGATTTTTAATAAATGAAGAAAGATTACAAACAGAGAAACCATGGGGAGAAAAGATAATTTGGAATTTGGGAAATGAGAGATGTTTTGGAATAGCCATAGTCTATAGAAATACAGTAGAGGTATTAGATGTAACTTTAGAAAGGATGGAAAGATTAGCCACTGTAGATTTAAAATGAAAAAGAACAACTATATAGAATTATAACATTATATGCTTATAATAAGTGTAAGGAAACAGAAAGCTTATTTCATCAGATTTTAGACTATGGACTGATAAATATGAATATTATAATAACAGGAGACTTTAACTGTGATTTAAGAGACAAGCATAAAAAGAAAGGAAATGAGATAAAAATGTCAGAAGTTATGAGATGTGGTAAGTTAAAACTTTGGGACAAAAATCATTGACTTACAAAAGGGGTGTGTATAGAAATGAAATAGATTATTTTATAATATCAGAAGATTTACGTACAGTAGAAGGGAAGTTAGTTGAAACAGGATTTTTTGACCATCTTGCAATATGGCTAGAGATAAAGAAAAACAAGGAATATATAATACAGGCAAAGGAATAAAAAGGATAAATTTGAAAGCATAGAATTAAGAAGGAAAAGATTAGTAATATAGTTATGGAAAGACCATATTACTAAGAGAACATTTTATAAAAATTGGTCTGAATGGTGGATGGTATTTAAGAAAAAATATTTAAAAAATGGTTTTAGAGTGGCAATATGATGTGAAAGATGTAGAGAAAGAAAATTATAAAAGAATATGGCAGATTTATAACATAATGATAGAAGTTACTTTGACAAAGAAAATGAATTATACTAAAGAAATCAAGAAAAATACAGCAATTGTTACATAAGAAAATATTTTTACAATGAAAAAGAAAAACAGTATCATGTTACTTAAACACATTAGTAAAGGAAGATGGCAGTGTAATGACAGAAATTAAAAAAATGTAAAATGAGAAATGGAAAGAACGCTGGAAAAGATTGTACAATCATTACAAGAAATGTTTAAAGAAAAAAAGAAAGTAGTAAAAAACACGAAAAGTAAAAAAGTTAACCGAAAAAAGAGAATAAAGAGTTGGAAAAGCAGATTTCTTTAAATGAGTTAAATAAGGTATTATGGCAAGTAAATATAGATTTGGCTGCAGGACCAGATAGAATAGGGTATGAAATGCATAAAAAATAATGAACTAGAAACAAATATTTTTTAAAGATTTTAAATGAATGGTTAAATAAGGTTTTGTGTATGAAGAAGTATGTAGTGGAATACTTAAATTCATATGGAAGAAGGAAGATAGAAGACAATTAAAAAATGGAAACCGATGGTATTGAATAATAATGATTATAAAATCTTTATAAAAATAATACAAAAGAGATTTGAAACTAAATGGAAAGGATTATGGAAGATAGTATACATAGTAAAAAGGGGAAGGGTTGTCAAGAATCATTAATGATAATTAAAGAAATTGTGGATGATGTTATGCATATAAAAGAAGCAAAAATCATGATAGGAGACCTTAATAAGGCATTTTATACAATTGGACATGAAATCTTATGGGCAATAATGAAAGAATATAAGGGAGAAAGGTAACTATGTATGTCAGCATACAGCAATAATAAAGTAAATATACTTGTAAATGGCTTGTTAAGTAAAGAGGTATAAATGAAGTATGGTATAAGACAGGGCTGTCCAAAGAGTTGCATACTCTTTGCATTAGTTATGGATATGATAGTATGTGAAATAAATTTCAAAGTGAAGGAGGTGAGGTATATAACATCTGAAAGGTTAAGAATTCCAGTTCTGTTAACAAATACAGATGGCATTATAATTATTTCAAAAACAAAATTTGGATAAAAGAAGTAATAAGTTGTACAAATGAGTGTCTAGAGGTGACTAAAATGGCTTTATGTAAAATTTTAGGTGATATGGTAAAGATAAGGGGTACATATTTTACAATGAATGAAATTTCTGTGCTAGGTATAACATTTGGGAATAAAGATGTAAGTAGAATTCAATGGGGGAAAAGCAAAAGAAAGAAATAAAACAAGCCTGTCTTTTCTGGAGAACATATACCTTATCATTCAGAAAAAAGGCTTATTTTAAATTTAGTACTGATGGAAAAGATAGCATATTTAATAAGAGTATTTATGTTGCCAACATTATTTGAAAAGGAATTATTGCAGATAATTATTTTTCATTTATATGGGGTTCTGGATTAAAACCAAAATCCGAGGTTTTCATTCTGAGCTAATTCAAAATTTTGATAAGTGTGGCTTGGAGATTGTTAGAGCAATTTTAGCTGAAAATGAAAGAGAGAAAACTATGTTACTAGATTAAATGGAATTAATTAATCAGTGTATTTTAAATTATCTCCTATTTACAGTGGATTCAGAGAAGGCTATGTACCACAATATTTTTGTACAGGTTGATAAGAATTGTATTCGCAACATGAAAAGAAAAGAAGGAAAATTAGAAAGGGACACTAGGGAATATAAGGAGGGTGTGGCATATCCCAAACCTAGGTCCTTTTCAAATTATACTGAATCATGAACAAGGGACAGAGGTAACAGAGTATACAGGGACCAACCAACTCAAGGGGGTGATTTGGATAGTATACACACAGAACAAAATCAGGATATCCCTTTGGATTATCCCCCCTATAGAAATCAGACAGGATAAGAAATCAAAATTCTGTCCATTACAATTATTACAATTACAGGGGGAATGCCAAGAGGGAAATAAGGAGATAGTTAATCCAAATATTGACACTATTACTAAACAGGGCAATATTTTCACCTTTAAGAATTACAAGATATTTTTAATTATAGTAGTTTAGATATCAATGTACAATACTTCAGTTTATTTTCTAAAGGTTTTAAATGTATTCCCTCTAGGAAAGTCAACATCCCGAGAGCCATTGTGGATTTAAAACTTTTTATAAGGAAAAAAAAATTGGCCTTATTTTTTGGCAATGAATCACAGGACAAGCAACCCCACCTTTCTTTAAGGAAGAAAAGTACTTTTATCCCCCCTCTTCACCCACAACTTAGAAATTTCCAAAATATTTTAGAAAGGGAAATCAGGAAAGAAGTAAATAATCACAGAGTTTTTTCCAACCTTTCCAAGGAAGAAAGGAGCTTATTAGACTTCTTGAAAAGCAATAAAATAGTGTGAATTATGCAACCGTACAAGGGGGTGGTACAGTTTTAATGGATGGTATTTTGTATGAATCCAAAATGAAAGATCTGTTGAAAGACAATAACAAATACTTCAGGTCCCCCATCAATGAAATAAACATAGCCAATTCCAAAACTAATGTCATGCTTAATGATTTGTTATTGGAAGGATCTATTAATCTTGACACATATAATTTTTTGATCAATAAGAATCCCAGGGTGCCATCAGTATTTGGTAAGGTCCACAAGGACCCTTTGGATCCACCCCTTTGATTTATTGTATCCTCAGAAGGCTCTATTACTACTCCCCTAGCTAGGTTTGTAGATGTTAAGTTGAAGGACTTATCCACAAGAGGTCCAGCAGTTCTTAAAGATTCTTGGGACTTACTTAGACAGGTAAAAACTGACCTATATCAATGGGAAATCCTTTTTGTTACCTTAGATATAGTGGACCTTTTTGGTTCTATCCCACATGACACAGGTCTACAGTGGCTGGAAGAATGCATGAGGGAGTATGGTAATTTTAATCATTGTGATTTCACCAACTGCTTATTATTAATGGAAGTTATACTCAAGAACAATTTTATGCATTATGAAGGTGAATTTTTCCAACAGAAAGAAAGGGTTGCAATTGGGGCAAAATGTACACCAACATACGCAAATATTATTTTGACTTGGTTGTTGTTGTTGTTGTCTTTCAGCTTTTCCCGGTTAGGGGTCGCCACAGCGGAACTCCAGTCCACTAATGATTGGCAGTAGATTTTCATGAACGCCGAGGTGCCAGCTCGACGTTCAACTTTCAATAACAGCACGCCCATTTACGCATGTCTTTTGACGCCCACCCAACCGCGGGGAGGACATGCAGACTCCACACAGAAGGCACTCCCCGCACTCTAGCTGAGAATCGAACGGGAGAACCTCTTGCTGTGAGGCAACAATGCTACCGCTGCACCACCTCGGCTTATTATTTTGACTTGGTGGGAGAACAAATTTGTATTCAACAATGAATTTGTTAGCTGCTGGTCCTTATACAAACGTTTTTTGGATGATATTTGTATATTTTGGATCGACAGCAAAGACAAGAGTTTTTGAATTTTTGTCTTATTTAAAAGGCATCACCAATTTTTTTGGATTTTACCTACAATTTCAATAGTCAGGAATTAATATACTTAGATGTTGCCCTTTACAAGGAGAACAATCAATTTTCCTCTAAAGTACGTACCTTTTCCAACTCCTATCTTCATTTTACTAGTGGTCATCCATTTTGTCAAAAGAAAAACCTGTTAAAAGGCCAGTTGGTTAGGATTAGTCGGATGACTTCTCAGGATAAAGACTTTATAACCAAATGTGGTTTTGTATGTGGTGCATTCAGGGAAAGGGGTTACCCTGAAAGTTTAAGTTATGATGTCTCCTTGAAAGTCATGGAAGGTAGAAAGGAGAGATTTTCCCCTATATTGAGAAAAGACCAACTTATAGTTTTAGAAACTCAAAGCAACATTACAAGTCTTATTAACTGGGATGATGCTTATATTATGGATTTTACTGGGGATTCTGGGATCATTAAGCAGGTTATTAACAAGGAATGGGATAGATTTAAAGAATTTTCGGATCTGGATATTTTATTTCAACAGCCTTTAAATTCACATACAGAAAAGATAGAAATATTAAGAACTTATTTGAGTTTGGGGGTGGCCAGAAGGTAGACAAGGAAAAATGGGAACCTTTAAATGTGGGACTTGTTCCCAGTATCCACATATATACAATGAATCCTTCATAGAAATAGAAAGTAGGAATAGGAAAATTATGAGCACCTGTTTTTCCAATTGCAATACATGTGGTGTGGTTTACTTGGCTACCTGTCAGTTTTGTAACTCATTTTACGTAGGGAAGGCAGAAAGAAAATTAAAACTGAGAATTTATGAACACCTTTATGAAATTCGGAAAGAAAACATGAACAATGCTTTATTCCATCACAAGGTGGTATGTGAACAGGCATCCTTTACATTTTTGTATTGGAAGTTGTGCCCAAAGAGATTAGAGGAGGCATGTGGGAGGCTAAATTGGAATATCGTGAGTTATACTGGCAGATTATTTTAGAAGCTACAAGAAGTCCTGGTCTGAATTACATGCTTTCTGTTCTTCCAGTTCTTAAATTCAGAGCTGCCAAATTATAATTTTCCATAAAGCCACTAGATGGTAGTTTTACACCTTTTTCATGTATTCATGGATTTAACAGTTAATAGTATTTATTTATTCATCTATTCATACACTTACATATTTATTATTTATTGTTTTTAATGTTTTGTTAGGAGAAACTATACAGCATATGTATTTTAAATGCAAACGATTTTTATTCATGTATTTATTAAGGTGATTTTAACTCTGATGTATAAAGAATATTAATGAGTTTCTTTTTAAATAATGATTTTGATTGATTTCAATCAATCAATTGTTCTAAGCAGGGATTGGTCCATGATTTATAGCCACACATATAAGAACCCAGTTAGACTAGTATGGGGTATTTGCATCTGATGAAGGTGTACAAAAATGTACTATTATTTGATAGCGTCCGTGTGCTTTGGTGTTTTCTATTATATGTTATCAGCTTTTCTGGCTTGGTTTGTGGCATTAAACTTCTTTATTTTACCTCAAACTCGGACCCTTATTTGGTACTCCTCAGCGAACCTCGGATTTTGGTTTTAGTTTTGCTACATGTTTGCTTCCATCTCATTTTCTTTTTTTGGTTCTAGATTAAACCCAGTAAAAAGAGAAGTTTTGTATGTAAATAAACAGGAAGGAAGTTTAGGGTTAACCCAGTGGTTCATGTGCTTCATTACATTTGTACAAAGTGTTAAAGTGGATGAAAGAAAAAGATGAGAGATTAGTAGTAAAACTGCATACATATAAGTACGATAAGTTTTGGGGTATGGTAAAAAAAAAGGAAAAGAGAAAAAAAGAGTTAATAAATGAAGAAATGTTACCAAACATGTTTTTGTGGAAAATAAAAGTTGATGATATAGAAACAATATAGAAAAGTATGGTATAAGAATATGATAATAAAACATTACTATGCACCAAATTATTTATCTTCTGACAAACCCTAACTCTGGGATTTGAAAAGACAATGGATGTTGGTGCTGGGAGCAAAAGGACTTCAGATACCACTGTGCCTTTCTCATGTAGAGTCTTACCAGTATTATGAGAATCATAGAAGCCATGAGACTCAAAAACCTGAGGTATTCCTTTGCAGTGACCAAAGTTTTAATCAAAAACCTTATAAATAGATATATAGATATAGATCTATTTTTTTCTGTGGAAAAAAACTCTTTGAACTGAGGTGTCTAGTTATTATCCCAGGAGCACAATCCTCTGTGAATGAGCCAAGAAAGACTTTGGAATGCTGTCTTGGAATCCCAGCTTGTGTAAGAGATCTCTCATACAACAGAAAGATTCCTGACATTTAAAAAAAGACTCTGCAAAGATAAGCAAGTTGTCTAAATATGGAAACATGTGGATACTCTGTAGCCTGCAATGAGCTGTAACTGGAGCTAGCCAGTTTGTGAACACTCTTGGTGCAGTGGATAGTCCAAAGGGTAAGGCAGAGAACTGATAAAGTGAACCAGGCACAAAAGAAACTTAAGAAATGTCTGACGTCTGTTTAAACAGGGGTGTGATGATAAGGATCTTTTAAGTTTGGTGTTACTAGGAAACTTGAAAGAGGAAGAAGAGGTAACAGGTTGTGAAGTGACATAATTTTTAATTTGAGTACTATCACAACACGTTTAGCAAAGCAAACTCATCTCCAAGCATTTTCTTTGTTTGGCACTAGAACATCCTTGATTAAAATTCCGTCCCCACATGGGAAGAAGAAACTAGTGCTTCCATTCCTTTGGACAGCATGTGATGAAGAGCCAGTCTGATTCTGGTGAATGAGAAATTGCGCCCAGGAAAGGAGGAATTGCTTCCCACTGCCATCTGTAATCTTGATTAATTATTTTTCAAAATCCACTTGTCTGAAACTAACTGCTGCTAAAGAGGTAAATGGAGATTCAGACTTTCTGGAAGAAAAAAGGGCTAATGTGGAAGAGGTTCACAAGTTCATTCAGACTTGATGGACTGTCCTTGGTTCTGGGAGGTTCAAATTTTCTTTTTAGAATCCCTTTGCCATTTCTTCTTAAATGTCTGTTTACCTGTATTTTGTTGAGATTGTTTATTCTGATTTTTTCCAAAACTGAATGAGCAGACTGCTGATCACCAGAAAGCCTAATAACTGCTTCATAGATGACAGCTTGGAATTTGTGCTTATATTCTACTCCTGGTGAGAGAAGGAGCAGCATGTATTAATTCATGACTGTTTCTGGTTGGACAGTGAGTGCCTGTGCTTGACATTCCTGATTAGTCTGGCTTATATTCAAGACAGCTACCAGGAAAAGGCTACAACAAGCCTACAGACCCTTGAATCATCCGGGACAAGAATGTGGATCACCAAACAAACTGTGGCCTGCTTCTCATCTTGGGATTGGTGCTAATGTTTTGCTTCTGGTGAGAGAAGAGCAAAGAGCATTGTATCTCAGCAGAGTGAAGCTGTGGTGATAACACTAGTAGTAGCCAGGCAGTAGCCATTCATGCAACTTCCCTCTTTTTATCATTCCTGACAAGCTAATTCTTTGTTTTTAGTAAGTAATTCAGGATTTGTTTCTAATTTCAGAATATCTGCCTAAACACTTCATCCTTAAATTTTTAGGGTCTATGTATAAGTTTCCCCTCAAGCATGTGGCAGTGCCCTGTACAGACATTGACACCTTGGGTGACACTTTTTCCTGTAAAAGCACAATTGGAATTTCACAAATACCTAGCTGCACACAGAACAACTAGTTTGCAGTGACAGGACACTGTCCACAGAGTTGCAAACCGGATACTCCTGACATTGCTTTATATTCTCACTTCAACTGTCTAATCAATAAAAAAGGTTTGTTGCCATGGATATGAACTTTCCCAGTATCTTCATTTAAGCTTAGTGGATATGAGCATCCTGAGGCAAAGTATTTTCTCTCATGTTTGCTGACAACCAGTTAATTCTCAAATAAACTGATATGGCATGTGAGAGATGCAGCTACACAATGTTACCGAAGGCAAAGCTCTCACATAAAAGTACTCCAAATGTCAATAAGGTTGTCAGTAGTGCACACACTTCACTCATCACACACAATTTAAAGCAGACATATAGACCTGCATATGTTGAGGCACTTAACTGTAATCTTCATAAACCCCAAAGACCTCCTAGATGAAGTATATATAACAAATACCCTTAGCAGGCCCAAATGCACTCTTTCAAAACAGCACCCACATTAACTCCCACATCAGCTCAAACCCATTCCCTTTGCCCTGCGGGCTCACTCCGCTCCCCTACCCTACTCCCAAATTCCACCCACCCCCCAGTGCACATAGCTTTATACTTAAGCCACGCCTCCATTCTACATCAGCCAATTAGCCCACTCCATCGCATTAAAAATTTCTCCATTTCCTTCTTATCACATGTTGCCACCCACTACCTAATCTTCATCTTAACAACTCCACCCTTTAACCTCCTTTCTATTAACACATATCTCCCAGCTTCTACCATCTAAATTCTCTCAGCCATGGCCATCATAGGCAGGCTAGGACTCTCCAACATGCTCTTCTTTCTCTTAATCCTTACCCCTCTAGTCATATCATATTTCCTTACTTGCTATGAATATCTAATCTGTACTAGATTTCATCACCCCTTAAAACAAACAATTCCACATACTCTTCTAGCCCCACAAACCCATAGTAACATAACATCCTCAACATCTTACCTTCTACCACAATTTCATAGACTATCCCATATTAAGTATCACCAAACTAGAAAATCTATCCCTATTTTCTGTAAACTTTTGAAACAGTCACATAGTCCTGTACAGCATCTATTACTACACGGTGATATTCAACCAAACCCAGGTCCAAACAACTCCATCTCTGATCCCGATTCCTCCCATCCCTTCTCATATCCTCACTAGTACCCAAAACTCTCTTCTCATAGATCACCTCAATATACGTAGCCTGAATAATAAAATTACCCAAACTCTATGCTCTTCTAGACTTATACTCCTTTGACATCCTATGTCTAGCAGAAATCCTTTGACATCCTATGTCTAGCAGAAACCTGGCTCAAACCAGTAACTAAGGACAATGATATAATCCCACCAGGTTAAAACATCCTGCGATTTGACCGTCTAAATAAAAAGGGTGGTAGGGTAGCAATACTGTATAAATCTGAACTACAGGTCATACCACTAGATTTACAACCTCCCTCACCCAGTAATGCTGAATTGTTATTCTCTAAGCTCCAGATTAATGCTAATAAATCATTATGCATAATTTGCTCCTATATCCCTCCAGGCAATAACATTAATACTCTTGAAAATATCGGCTCTCCACATCCTTCCCACAAGAAACCATACTCCTTGGAGACTTTAACATAGACTGGAACTGCTGTACCTCTGTCAAACCAACTACTCACATAAACCTTTATGGCTTCAATCAAACTATCACCTCCCCTAACAGAACCCATAAACCTAGCAATAAGCAAGCCACCTTAGACTGGATATTAGTTAACAGCAACCCCCTCTCTTATAAAACAGGTATACTTCCTGATGATATTAGTAACCATTCCCATACCTTTATAACTAGACAAAAGACCCTTATATCCAACCAAACAATCTTTAGAACTGCACAGAACAAAAAAAAAAACTTCAACCTAGCTAGCTTCCAAGCAGAGCTCAAAGCTTGCAATTGGTCACACCTAAAATACCTACCTCTTGACAAAGCAGTCTCTTACTTTAACACTAAATTCTTACAAATCCTAGAACACCATGCCCCCTCTCGCACGGTCAGAACTAGGAACAAACCTGCACCTTGGCTCACAAAAGAAACAAGGCAAAAAATGCTTCATAGAAATAGAATCTGGTCCAAATGGAGAAATACTAAAAACCCAACTGATCATGATACCTTTAGACAGCTGAGAAATGCTACAAAAATTAATACTCCAAGATAAAAAAACTATTACCTGAAACTCCAGCAGGCCCAACATTAAAACCCACAAAATTCTGGACAGGTATAAATAGCCTACTCCATCCAGGGCACTCCAAAACTCCTACCCCTTCTAATTTGATGCAGAGTTCTCCCAGCCAAATTGCCAATACTTTTAACAAATTTTTCTATGAAACAGTCCAATCCTTAGCAAATACCTTATCTCCTGCCAGCATCTCTAACACATGCTTTCTAACCAATATACCTCCTGCCTTACAACTGCAGCCTGTTACAACAGCTCTCATCCATACTCTACTTCATAAACTAAAACCATGTTCACCTGAAGCTGTCCTTCTTCCACCTGAATTTCTGCAAATTGCAGCTGATGTACTTGCTTACCCTATCTCCATATTAATAAATATAACCATTACAGAAGGTTCTATCCCATCTATCTGGAAAGTCTCACATATTATCCCATTACATAAGGGAGGTAACTCAACTGAACTCTCTAACTTCCATCCCATAGCTCTACTTTCTGCTTTAGCAAAAATCATGGAAAGATGCATTCATCAGCAACTACTTGAACATCGCCTACAAAATAATCTATTAGCTGACTGCCAGCATGGCTTCATGCCATTTTATAGTACCACAACCGTGCTTCTATCCTTTTCAGACTGTATTAATAAAAATTGTAATAACAACTTTTTCTCCTCAGCTCTCTTTTTAGACCTCTCCAAAGCCTTTGACATGGTGAATCATCACCTAATGTTAGATACACTTAAATCACTCTCAGTAGACACTCAGACAATCAAATGGTTTAAGTCCTATCTAGAAAACAGACAACAAGCAGTCCTCTGGGACAATAACCTATCGACACAGCTCTCTATCTCCCTGGGAGTCCCACAAGGCTCTATTCTGGGACCCCTTCTCTTTTCCATTTTCATTGATAATCTGAAAACATGCCTTCCTCAAACCACCTGCATACAATATGCCAATGACTCTACATTAATCTGTGCTGCAGCATCTCAGGCTGAACTGCAGTCTAGCACCCAAAAACTATTTACCTTAGTTGAAAACTGGTTCTCCAAATGCTGTCTCCTCCTAAACCCTAACAAAACAAACTTCTATTCATCCCTACCCAAAAGTCTCCCCCTATCAATTTCTCAGTAGTATCAAATAATGGCACTGTAATATTGCCTGATACAACAACTAAACTTTTAGGCATAACAATCAATCATAATCTTAGTTTTGACTCTCACATAAACTAAACCATTACATCAGTCAATAGAAAACGTGGTTTCCTTTATAGACTATAAACCTTCCTTACACCTTCTGCCAGGACTACTATCACCCAAACACACCTAATTTCAACCCTTCTCTATACCTCACCAATTTACACTAACCTATCCAAAAATAAACTAAATAAGCTGGCCACCTCTTATAATAACATTGCCAGATTTGCTACTGGTTCCCTATTCTGGACTCACCATTGCCAAAATCTGAAAAAGTAAGGATGGTTGGAACTGCAAAACCAGCTTCTTCTTCAGCAACTAACTATAACTCATAAGATCTTGTATCATCCTACAAACACTTCCATACTCTCTAGCCTTATTAGCCCATATAAAAATCTGACAACCCTATGATCAGCTAATAAGTTACTAGTAGCCACCCTTAAACCTAATAACAAATCTGGAGACTGTCTATTTGCTAATACCATTGGAAACTCTTGGAACAAGCTTCCTAATAAATAACATCCCTGACATCCACACCACTTTTCAAGAAGCAACTAAGAACCTTCCTAACTTCACAATGGCTATGCCCATGTACTAATCCTGACTGATATTTCCTCCTCTTAACCACTACCTTCACATGACCATAACATTCATCTCTGATGCAAAAAAAAAATATATATATATATATCATTTATTTTGTTCTAATATGATCAACTTATACATGTATATATGTTTCTTTCTTTCTAATTTTGTCTAAGTTTCTCACATGTAACCTATATGTGCTTGCATATTCATGTCATTTTGTTTCCTCTTAGGTTATATAAATCTACTTAAAGGGGTTTCTATGAATAATTAATTTTTAAATATTATCCTTTTTTGTATTTTACTTACAGATTTGTGTCAATTTGTATAATGCTGTAGTGGAGCTTTTCTCCCCTGGCCTCTACTGAAAATGGACATATATCCAGTTAAACTAGCCCAGTCAACAAATGTAAAATAAAAAATAAATAAATAAAAATAAAACACATAGAACCATATCTCATGGAGCCTCTACCTCTAAGCCCATAAGTCAAGCCACCACAAAATCCAACATTTTGGTCATTGGAGACTCCATTATGAGACACACTAATGTCCCTCTCACCAGGCTGAGTAAGGAGAAAGTCATGCCCAGTTGCTTATCAGGGGCTAGGATTCCCCCCACATTATGCACCCACTCAGGTCATTGGACCACAAGTACCAGTATCAGTCATAGTCCATGTGGGAGTAAATGACCTGAGATGTACCTCCCTGGACTATATAAAGAGAGACATCATGGATCTTTTGGAATATGTGTCTTCGACTGGTAGAAGCGTAGCATTGAGCAGCATTTTACCTTCTCAAGGGATGATGCCACAATACAAACAAAAGATGACCGACTTTAATAATTGGCTTAGTTTCTGGTGTCATTCTAGGGGGGTGCAATATTTGTCAGCATTAATGGAGACAGTCAACAGACCACGCTGCTTTGCCAGAGATAGTCTGCACCTCTTCCCTCTATACTTTTGAATATTAGCTAAAACATTGGGCAGGATTCACGAAGGCTTGCACGGAGTCTAAGAGTAGTGTAAGACTCCATGTAGCCTTCGCGATCCAGGAACAGCCCTAAATCCCGTGTAACAGACCAGCTAAAATGTCTCTTACACGGAGTGGGCGTGGATATGCTAATCACCTCACTTGCAGCCGAAAGGCATGCAAATGAGGTAGATTAGCAATCCAGGAAGCCCAAAGCAGCCCGTGTAAGAGCCGTTTTAGCTGCAGAAATGTACTCAGTTGACAACTGAGTACGTTTCTGCAAAAAACACAATGGAGCCATGTCAGCTCCAAATAAAGGGTGCATATGTGTCAGGCAGCATGCCAATAGCCAAATATGTGGCCATTGGCAAGGTACCCCGATGCAAATATAAGATGTTTAAACGCAGCACAGCCCTGCGCAAATGGGCTGCACTGAACAAAACATAAAAATGAAGGTTATAAACCCACAAATGTGGGTTTTATGCAATACATGGATTTACAATGCAGGGGCCAGCAGACCAAAAACAACATGGCCACCGTTTAGTGGTTACTAAGGGGGGAAGCTGAGTCTAAGACATGTAACTAAGTATTAGTAGGCAATCTGATGTAAATGAGTGTTAGGATACTGAATTCCACTGTCACATAGCAAATGAGCACATTCTGAGTAGTGTAAGAGATACATAAGGGGGAGGAATAGAGTAGGAGATAGGTGACATCACAGAGGGGAATGGTAGAAAGAAATGCAGTTCATTGGAGGTCAGTGTTACATGACAGATGTCAGACACATATCATGGAAAGAGGAGTGCCACAAGATAAGCATGGGAAAGTCAAGAAATGGAAGGTGTACACTGTTGCTTACACCAAAGTTTCTTGCTGGGCGTGCATGCTCACGTGTGCACACCATGAAGTGCGAGTAGGACAGTGTGCGCACGTGTAAGGCAGACTGAGCATGTGGGAGCCTGTTGGCAGACTTGTAGGACTGTTTGAGCTGGTGTGCGCGTGTGTAAGGCAGACTGATCGTGTGGGAGTCTGTTGGCAGACTTGTAAGACTGTTTGCGCTGGTGTGCGTGCGTTTTAACCTGAATAAGCAGATTCTGAACCGTGTAAGCCTGTGTGTGCGCATGTAAGCCACTGTGAGTGTGTTTCTGCTGGTATGCGCGTTGCTCCTCCCTGAGGAAACAGAAAGGAAAAAGGAAGCAACAGAATTAGTAGGAAGCTAGCAGGGAATACTGCTGGAGCTAGCAGGTGAAAACAATTAGAAGCAGGCAATTACACAGGCAGAATAGTAGCTCAGCCAAGCACTTAAAACTCTGCAAACAGCAGTGCAGGATGTTTCTCTCAAGAGACACTGCAAGACTGGAGTAAGCTATTAGAAGTGAAAACTGAAAAAGCTGAACTCAAAGCAGAAATGCTAGGGGCTGCCATAGCTGTCATAAGGAGACATAGGCTACTTGCTGAGGGTGGTTACAATGCAAATGGTGCCAGACAACCCACAGTAAGGAGATGGAGAAGAGTGTACAGGCCCAGGGTCACCTACCACGGGTTATATGAGCTGGAGATAGTAGAGCGCTATAGAGTGGACAGAGACCTCATGCAGCAAATTGTCGAGTTATGCAGGCCACGCCTCACACACAGAACCAACAGAGGGGAACCCATCCCAGTGGAAACCAAGGTATGTGTTTGCCTAAGAATACTAGCAACAGGTACCTTCCAGAGACCAACTGGTGATATGATGGGGATATCACAGGCATCAGCCTCCAGGGTACTGCACCAGTTCCTGGATGCCATGTCAGCACATGTCGATGATCATGTATATTTCCCCAATGCCTGTGAGGTATTGGCCAGCAATATGAGTCTCTTCCAGCAAATAGCGGAATACCCTGAGGTAGTGGGTGCAATAGACTGCATGCACATACGCATCAAAGCACCAGCCGGTGAGCGGGGTAGGGCCTACATTAACCGCAAGGGCTTCCCCTCCATCAACTGCCAGGTTGTGTGTGATGCCCAGGGCATAATAATGAATGTGTGTTCTGGCTGCCCTGGGAGCTACCATGATTCCCATATCTGGCATTTGATGCAGCTGTACCAGACATTTGCCAATGGGGACATCCCACATGGACACCTAGTGGGGGATGCAGGTTATGCACTGGAGCCGTGGCTGATGACACCCATCAGAAACGCACACACACACCTGAACAGGAACGCCATAATAAGGCACACGCACAAACACGTAATGTAATAGAGCATGTGTTTGGGCTGCTCAAGTCACGGTTCCGGTGTCTGGACACATCTGGTGGAGCCTTGCAGTACTCACCAACTACATGTACCCAAATTGTCATGGTATGTTCTATGCTACATAATATGATCTTGCGAAAACAGCTGCAGCAGGACCAGTATAGGTCCGGGCCAAACAGCCCCCCACCATTGCCAAGGCCATCACAGGCAGAGCATGACTCAGAGGAGGAACAACCTCAGCCTGCCCAGTAGGCAGAAGGAGGCGTGCCCAGTATGCCCTGGCCTTGGCAAAGAGGCAACGCATAGCACATACACTGGCTCAGTAGGAACCCTGGGAATGGTACCCCTCTGTCACCCACTCATATAATAACAGGGATGTCTAAAATGACATAACCTGCTTTCAAACATGTACAGGGAGTGTAGTATGTGCATCCGACAAAGGCAGCCCTGCAGCACCACCTGAGGCATGAATGCCATGTGTTAAGCAATGTAACAACATGTAGTATATGCACACTTGATGACCCTGACTAACATCCTACCCTCACCAAGCATGATGCCACAATATGAGGATGAGATGATCAATTGCAATAAATGGCTGAAGTATTACAGTTAGTCAAAGGGGATCCAATGTGTGCCAGCCTGGGATGACATGCTGAGCATGACATGATGCTCCACCTGCTAGGGGTGGTGTGCACCTATCAGTCCAGGTCTTATGGATACTGGCATAGGCTGTTGTTCAAGGGATAAGAACCTAGATGTAATGCTACCCAATGCCAGAAGTCTAAACAGCAAGATGCATGCAGTCTAAACTCCCCCAGTATGGAGAATGTTGATATCTGTCCTGTAATAGAAAACTGGGTCAAGGCTCACAACAGCACCCTAACACTACCAGGTTACACCTCATACTGTGCTGTACAGCCTCAAAACATGGAACAAGCTACAAAAGGAGGGTGACTAGCAATAATTGTCAAGGATAACCACACCTCCATGTTGGTACCACAACAAGAAGCAGCATGGACTAGCCATGGTCAAGTAACAGTGGCTAAAACTGCCTCTCAGTTTATAGCCTGCTACAGACTACCATCCTAACACCAGGAACTGCACCTGGCCTGTGTTTGAATACATGAATATATGAAGCCCTCCAAACCACATTATATTGTGTGACTGAAAATACCCAGACATAGACTGGGAGCATTATACTAGCTCCAACACTGTAGGACAAAAGTTCCTAGAATCCATAAACCAAAATGCCCAGGAACAATGTACCACTCCCACAAGAGGGGTAAGCATACTGGATGTGATAATCAGCAACATGTGTACTGGATGGCAAGATGAGAAGTGTATTGCTCACTGGTAAAACCAGACCATAGAGTAATCACACTGGATATACAAATCCTGACCACAGTCCCTGGCCAGAAAACCACAGTGGGAAACATGTGTTAAGCAATATTTGCACTCCTCCAAACTGATGTGGAATCCATTAAAGGCCCTGTGCAGGTGCAAAATATGGGCCACACCTCAGAACCTGTTATACAGGCATTCCATGAACACTGCCAGGTATGCTTGGATTATGCAATCCCAAATAAAACCAAGACACAATGCCATACACGCAGGCATCTGGCATGGTGGACTCCAGCCATTACCAAACCATGCAAGAGAATGAGGAGGCTACTACATGATAGAGCAAACATAAAAAGGGAAGTAATCACTGATCAGTAGTATGGCAATAAAATACGTCCACACATACAATCCACTAAGGCCAGCTACAACAAGTTGAATCTGTGAATCTTGAGGCAATGTTACACCTGCCCCAAGTACACAGACAACCCTGAACTCCCCCCAAGAAATACAAATATATGTGAGAGATGCAACCAATTATCCAAACCGGAGGCTGAGCTCCCTCAACTCAGTACTGTCAAAACTAGTCAGGAGGAGAAGGTAACCACACACACCACAAACCCAGTCCCACATAGACCTATCACAACTTCAAACCAAAGACATAAACACAGAAAAACATTCCCGGAGGCCCTAATTACAAACACACCACACCAACAGAGGCCTCCAAAGCAGACACCCAAGCAAACACAACCTCCAAACATAGCACATGCAACACATAGTACACAAAGCTGGTGTGCCAAACAGTCACAGGCCAGAAGGAGAAACAACATGCCTGATACAGATGTAATAGGTGACTCCATAGTCAGACACACTGCTGTCCCGCTCACCAGACTGAACAAGGGAAAGGGTACAGTAAGCTGCCTGTAGGCTGCTACAATATGCCACATAACACAAATACGCAGGTCACCCCAAAGCAAGTAGAAATATGATGCAGTCATTGTCCATGCTGGCGTGAATGACCTGAGATGTACCTCCCCGGACTACATGAAAAGAGACATAGATGAGCTCTTCGATTATGTAGTCCAGGCCGGTATGACACTGACCGTTTGCATCATCCTACCCTCACCAAGAATGATGCCACAGTACAAACACAGAATGATCAGCTTTAACAAGTGGCACAATTACTAGTGTCATTCCAAGGGGATCCAATGTCTGTCTGCTTGGGATGTCATGCTTGATAAGCCACACTGCTGTTCCAGGGATGGCTCGCACCTGTTACCCCTGGGTGTCTGGATATTGGATAAGGCTTTTGCCACCTCCATAGAGCCTTTCGTAGGCAAAGCTGAAAAGACTAACCCACCACCCTAGAAAACATAAGTGGAAAGAAACATAAGGGTAATGCTGACCAATGCCAGACGTGTAAACCTCAATATGCATGCTCTTGAGGCCCTCCCCAGTATGGAGAACATTGATGTCCGTGCAGTGACAGAAACCTGCAGCAAACCTCCTGACAGCACACCAGCACTACCAGGTTATACCTCATATCATGCGTTATGGCCCCAAAACCTGGACCAAAACATAAAAGGAGGGGGGGTATCCATATTCAGCACAGACACCCATACGTCCAGGTATCTGACAATGCACGAAGCATCGGAGACCACCCATGTGCAACTAACCATAGGCAAAACTGCTGTACAGTCTGTAGCATGCTACAGACCACACTCTCACACACAGGAACCCCACCCAGCCATCCTGAAGACACTGGACAGTATGAATGTCTCACCAAATACCAAACAAGGTACTCACAAATTACCACATAGGTGGTAAACCATTATGTATGGAAGGAGTAATCAGGGACCTAGGGACACAAGTGGACAGTAACCTGTTATGTGACACTCACATTGCCAACGTGGCTAGGAAGACTGTCTATATTGGACACCGTATCATGAAAGGATTCACATCTACGTCAACAGAGGTCATTGTGCCCCTATACTGTTCTCTTATCAGACCCATAATCTAGTACAATGCCTCATTTGGGATGTACCTTACCCGACACCTGCAGCAGTTAGAAAGACCTCAAAGGTACCTCACCAAGAGGATAAAGGGTCTCAAATATATGTCATATGCTGCCTGGCTGTAGACACTCCAGCTGAATGCAGTCACATACTGCCTACACAGAGGCATTGTATGCCTGTTGTACAAGGCCATGTCCAACACAGGAGTAATGGACATGCTCCACCCCAGAAAACCCAAAGCCATCAGAGCTGTGAGAGTGAGAGATGTCATCCTCAACACATAATGAAATAGGATGTGCTGGAGGGACAGATACATAACCCAGAGGCTCCCTACACCCTGGAACAGAATCCCACTCCATGTTAGGCAAATCCGCTCACTGACACTCTTCAACAGGAATCTTGCCAAGTGGATGGATGATCGTAGATGTACACTGGGGGTCTTCACTGTGTCACGTCCAGACAGAGGCACAGTAAAGTAAATCATAAATGGTCATAATATTCACATAGCAAGGGGTGGTGAAAGCCACACACACTCTGGCTAGGCTTATAAATGCCCTAGGGTGGATAGCCTAGTATGAACCTATGAACCTATGAAGATACAAATTGTACAGGACACTAAGGATAATCACAAGGCTTTCTTAACTGATGGTAGGAACCTTGTTGGGAATTCACAGATATGCTCTGAATCACTCAAATATTACAAACAACATACCAAACACACACACATATTGCCAACATCCAACCTGACAGGTGCAGTGCAAACCCACCCCCCCAGAATGCAAAATATCTATCCCAGCAGACTGCTGGCCCCCTGACATTGCAGATGCTGAGGTAACAGCCAGCATCTACAAAGCAAATCACACAGCAGCAATGGTATGAGATGGTGTCCTGGGCTGAGTCCAACATGGACTCCAAGAAGAATGGAATGCCAAATCACACTACTGCTCAATGTCAGCCTTACCACAGGATATGTACCCAAAGAGCAGTGTACAACAACAGTGGTCCTTCTCAACAAAGGTGTTGCCTGAATGGATACTGCAAACTACCACCCCAGAATCCTGACAAGCTTGGTCTGCACAGCTATGGAAAGGATCAGCATGTACCGCAGACATAAAGATATTGGGGACCTACTGACACCGGACCCTACCCAGTATGGCTTTCTTAAGTGCAGATCCTGCCCCTTAAACATGTTTGACTCATTTGAACCAGTCATTAAGGTCATTGATGAGGGCAATGTGGTCCACACAGCGTAGCTGGACCTTGCAAAGTCTTCCATACAATACCCCACGTGTTCATTATAGATAAGCTCACCAGCTTAAATATAAACCCCTATGTCAGTAGAGGGGTTGCAAACCAGACCAAGGACAGAACTGACATGGTCAGACATGCTGCAGCCATGTCAGACTACAAACCAGATATAACTGGCATCCCACAAGGCTTGGTCCTGGGACCTCCCTCGTTTGGTATATATGTCCCATAGGTACAGGCCAACATGGAAGGACTGTGTCTTAACATGTTTGCAGAGGACTACAAACTGGCCACCATATCTGACCCTCCAGCTGACACAAGCATCCCACAAAAGGGCCACACAGAAACAGACAACTGGTGCCATAGCCATGTCAGCAAGCTTATTGCAGAAAAGTGTATAGTCAACCCCTGTGGATATACAGTAAGTGCCCACCAATTACCACATAGGTGTTAACCCATTAAGTACTTAACATGTAATGAGAGACCTCGGGACACAAGTTGATAGATATCCTGCATTGGACAAGCATGTGGCTGTAGTGGTTACAGAAACATACCATATACCCACCTAATCATGAAGATTGTCAGATCTACATAAGGGGAGGTCATTGTGGCTCTGCAGTCATCCTTCATCAGCGTTACAATTGACTACAATAGCCCCTGTGGGATGTACCTCAGCAGACACCTCCATTACTGTACAGTCCCCAAAAGTACCTCACCAGGAGTATCAAAGAGCTTGAACAGATGCCATGTGTTGCCTGATTAAACAAACTGCAGCTCCACACACTGCCATACTGCCCACCCAGAGGCAAGCTGTGCCTGATGTATAAAGCCATGTCCAAGCTGGAATCAATGAACATGCTGCACCTGGTACAATCTGAATGGCAGTGAGCTATGCACATGAGGGACCTGAACCCCAGCACTGACATACATAGGACAAGCTGTACTGAATGTTCCATAACACAGAAGCCACCCCCACTCTTGAGTAAACTCCCAGTACAGGTTAGCCAGAGAGTCACTCATCGACTCTCCTCAAGAGGAATCTTGATGAGTGGATGGGAGATGGTAGGTTTACCCTGGGTATCACTGTTATGTCACGGGTAGACGGAGGCACAGTATACTAACCATGACATATGTCATGGCAAACTCCACTTACAATGTGTGTCGAAGGACAAACACACTCTCCGACTAGCATTAAAAATGGCCTAGGGCACATCGCTAGTGTTTGCCAATGTACACCTATGTTGTGGAATACACTACCAATGTTGGACAAGCCTGGTTTAAGTAGTTCATATCTGAACATAATGCAACATGGTCAGATGTGCACAACTGGCCCCTAACCAGGCTGTTGTGCTCACTATGAAAATGTAAAGCAGTGATAGGACTAAAGCCCAGGATACTGTCCACCACAGTGAAAGTACTGAAACAGTACACTATACGGTACTACAGTGTTAGGTCAGTATGAAAGGATGTTGACAACTGTATGCAAAGTATCCCATGCAAACCCTGCAGGCACAGTATAATCCCTGTTGTGTTCAGACACAAAGCAGTTGGACAGTAACTACACAACATGACACACAACACACAACCATAAACGTGAGATATTGTTGAAGTTCACACTCATCCACAAATGTGGTGGGCTGCAGAGTTCAACATATGGAAAGCTCACACTGGGCATGCTCACACACTTTGATAAATGAGACATATCTCAGACAACATGCCATGGAAAGCCTGAACTGGGCATGCTCACACACTTAGGCCAAATCTCAGTTTAGCAGTTGGCCACACATATCCGGTATTTGTACGTGTAATTCCAGGAACCAACCACATTACAGCAATCTGCCCAGTGCACACAGTTAAATGACTACAGAGCCATATGTGATATAGTGGATCCCTCTCATATTCAAACATCTTCCACAGATACACAAGTTGTTCATAGAAACAGGGAATGCTATGGCAATAAAGACCTGCAAACAGTCTATCAGCAACAAATATTGTGCATCTGACAATTAAACATATGGGTGTAAAGGTCAACACTAGGCTGTTTGCCCTAGGGAATGACAGCTTAGCCAGAGTGTGCTTGGTGTCTGCCTCCCCAGTACAGTAGGCTACTGTGCCAGTGTAAAGTAGGTCACATAAGGCACCGTGTGAGGCTAGTGTGCTGTGCCTCTGTCAAGCAGGGACACAGTGGAGATCCCAGGGGTTGAATTTGCTAAGCCACATCCATGTTGTTGGTGTGTGCTGGAAGAGGGTTGGTGAGGACCTCTAACAGTAAGTGGGCGTCAATAACAGACTGAGAGGAGCCTTATCTGCATTGTCTGGACAATTTCACTGTCAACACTTTGTCGTGATGATTATGAGGGATTGAAGTGTCATGCTAGTACTATTCAGAGATGTCCTCCCTCTGTGGTCTACTGCTCTGCAATGTATTAGCTCACTCCGTCTGTTGGACAGCTCATATATGGCTGGTGTACACCTGACAGGTGTCCTGTTGTGGAGCAGTCATGGGTATATTTGGGATAGCATGATCAATGCAAACCTTCCACATGCTCATAGAATGCAATTGTCAAGGATTATGCAGAGTGGCCTGTATACTCCCCCAGCATGGGTCCTTTGAAGTCTTCCACCCCAGTCTTCACAAGTGTAAAGTCTGCTTTTGATAAATACACTTTGTTTGCAGTGACAACCTTGCCTGGGGGAGGGGATGGGTTATGGATGTCCAGGGAAAGGTGGGTATGGTCAGATATCAACAATGGTGGTCTACCGCTGGTGTGGAACAGTGAGTACCCATGTTGCAGATGGTCAGGTGCAATATGTATTCCCCCTTGTGGCTGTGGTGAGTGGTTCTGCCATAGCACATGGACTCACAAATTGTAGTGGCTGTAGGGTAATGTTGTAGAGGCCTGAGTAGTTCCCACACACAATATACCTGTACCTGACGTTAACAACTGGAATGGTGTATGTGAACACCTGCATATCTTGACACTGTTCCCAGGGAAGCAAAGTGTGTGTCCTGGATGTGGGACGGGTGGTCCAAACTGGTTGTGTTGTGTGTTACAGGTCCTGTGGTCATGACGCATGGTATAGAACATAACCCGCCAGTGTGATGTGCATATCTGACCCTGAAGTAGGTGGCTGCAAATGCATATATATGCTATCCCCCACCTGACAGGTAGTACTAGATGTACATACCTCTGTAGAAATAATGATGTCAGCACCCTATAAATACTGCAGGTGCAAAACAGATGCCCAGTAATTCGGATAGTGCGCTCTGCTAATGCGTCTCACTCAAGTGTCATAATATAATTAGATAGGGGTTTAAATCCTGCAAATGCTCAGTGTGTGTGTGCGTGGGTAAGCGGGGTTGGTGTGTGTGCAAGTCTGTGTGAGGGAAATGTCCCTTTTGGCAACTGGGAAAACACACTACAGGATGCACATTCCCCTTTCTAAACACTGATGATGTCAGCACCCTATAAGTAGAGCAGGAGAAGGGAAACCTCCCAGTAATGCGAATAGCTCGCTCCGCTAATGCGTCCGTCTCGAGTGTCATAGCATAGTTAGGTAGGGGTTTGAATCCTGCAAATGCTCAGTGTGTGTGGAGGGGGGTTAGTGTGTGTGTGCAATTGTGTATGAAAGAACTGTCCCTTTTGGCAACTAGGAGAACACATGACAGGATGCACATTCCCCTTTCTAAACACTGATGATGTCAGCACCCTATAAGTATAGCAGGAGAAGAGAAACCCGCCAGTAATGCGAATAGCACGCTCCGCTAATGCGTCTGTCTTGAGTGTCATAACATAGTTAGGGAGGGGTTTGAATCCTGCAAGTGAGGGGATAGAAGTACGGTGTGTGCAACTGCATGTGTGAGAGAACTGACCCTTTTGCCAACCAGTACAACACACCAGCTGCTGCATATTCCAATCTCTACAGAGATGATGTCAGCACCCTACAAGTACAGCAGAAGAGGGCAAATCTCCCAGTAATGCAAATAGCACGCTCTGCTACTGCATCTCTCACTACTGTCATAGCACAGTTAGTTATGGCTTCGAATTCCACACATGCCACGTGTGTTTTTGTCACACAGAATGCCCATGTGAGTGGGTTGTTGTTCACAATAATGCATGACATCAATTAAACCAGTAATGGCAATAGACACAGATGATGTATGTGTGTGCCAAATACACATATGTACCTGTGACCTTCAATAGTTCCCATGTCTGACGCCTGCCACATGTGAATACATGGTATTTGCACTGGATAACATTATGACTGTGGTCTTCTGTGCGGGAGCTGCATGTGGTATATGTATATACAGTGTGAGATGTATATGGTATCATCCCAGCAGCGAGGGATACACATCTGGTCTGGGGCATATAGTCTACATGTTGTTGGTGAACAGGTGCTGCATGTTTTCACCTGTTGTGGGAGTGGTAACAAGTTGTTCCATAGCAATGCAGTGACTACATGCTAGGAACCTTTCAGCTAGGGTGTTGTAGCTACAGTAATTCATCAGCATTCATTAGTACGTCAGCATTCCTTGTGAGGGTATGATGCCAACTAAGGTCAGGGTCATACCAGCCTGTGCCACATGCTCAGTGAGCCCTTCCATGTTCCCTATCATGTAGTCCAGGGAGGTACATCACAGGTCAGCCATAGTGGCATGGACAATGACTGAGTCATATGTGTCCATGCCTCTGACTGACCTGTATGCTTGTGTTATGTGGTGGACCATAGTGCCCCACGGGCATATCACTGTGACCTTCACCTTGTCCAGCCTGGTGAGCGGGACCTCACTGTACCGGACAATAAAGGTACCTAACACAACTGTAGCAGGTGTGTTGTCTAGCCGTACAGGCTGTGACTGTTTGGCACACAGGATTTGTGTGTTATGTGTTGCACGTGCTGTGTTCCGGCTTAACGTATGCCTGTGTGCCAGCTGCAGAGGTGTCTGCTGCTCAGGCAGGATGCTATTCTGAGGCTCCACGAATGGCCCAGTGTGTTCACATGTTTGGATTGCTGTCAGTGTAGGTCTACATCAGACTGGTATTGTAGTCACTGTAGTATTTCATGCCACCTGACAGGTTATGCCAGTTCGGGGTTCAGAGTGCTTAGTCCCCAGTTTGGCTATGTGGTTGCATCTCATACATGTGTTGTACGTCCATGTGTAGGGGAGAGGGTTGACTGTGTACATGTGGGAGCTGTGACATTGCCACATGACCCACATATTCCACAACTGTACCATAGAGGTGACTGACAAGTGACCTTTGCACATGCTACCATAGTATTGTGATTGCCATGGTGATTAACAGCACATAGGGCCAATGGGGAACAAGGTACATAGGTTCATAGGTTCATAGGTTCATAGGTTCATACTAGGCTATCTGCCCTAGGGGATTTATAAGCCTAGCCAGAATGTGTTTGGCTTTCGCCACCCATTTTAAATTTATTTTCTTATCATGTTTATAATTTTGTATCCCGGTGTACTATTTTTTATGTTACCTTCTAGTATATAGTGGAGCTTTTCTCCTCGGGCCTCTGCTGAAAATGGACATGTATCCAGCCAGACTAGCCCGGTCAACAAATGTAAAATAAAAAAAATATAAAAAAAAATTTTGCTATGCCCTTTTTCGAGGTTAGTATACTGTGCCTCTGTCTAACAGTGACACAGTAGTGATACCCGGGGTAAACCTACGATCTCCCATCCACTCATCAAGATTCCTCTTGAAGAGAGTCAATGAGGGACTCTGCCTAACCTGGACTGGGATTTTATTCCAGAGTGAAGGGAGCCTCTGGCTTATGAATCTGTCCCTCCAGCATGTCCCATTTATTTCAGTGCTGAGGTTCAAGTCTCTCGAGCACGTAGCTCGATGGGATTTGGATTTTCTGAGGTGCAACATGCCCATTAATTCCGAGTTGGACATGGCTTTATACGTCAGGCACAGATCGCCTCTGAACAGGTGGTATGCCACTGAGTAGAGCTGGAGTTTCTTTAACCGGGCAGCATATGGCATCTGTTTGAGCCCTTTCATCCTCTTGGTGAGGTACTTTTGGGGTCTTTCCAGTTGCTGCAGGTGTCTGGTAAGGTACATCCCAAAAGGGGCATTGTACTCAATTATGGGCCTGATGAGGGATGAGTAAAGAGGCACGATGACCTCCCCTGATCTACATGTGAATCCCTTCATGATTAGGTGGGCTATATAAAATGTTTTTCTAACCACTTTGGCCACGTGGTTGTCAAATGAGAGATTGCTATCAACTTGGGTCCCCAGGTCCCTAATTACTTCTTCTGTACTTAATGGATTACCACCTATGTGGTAATTTGTGGGCACTTTGTTTTTGCCAAAGGGGATGACTATACACTTTTTGGCATTTAGCTTGAGGCCATGGTTCTGGCACCAGTTGTCTGTTTCTATGAGGCCCATTTGGAGGATGCTTGTGTCGGCTGGAGAGTCAATTATGGCACCCAGTTTGCAGTCATCTGTGAACTTGGTCAGCCACAGTCCTCCCGTGTTGGCCTGTACCTCCGAGAAATATATACCGAACAAGAGAGGTCCCAGGACTGAGCCTTGTGGGACACCACTTGTAACTGGTTTGGAGTCTGACATGGCTCCAGCAATTCTAACCATGTGGGTTCTGTCCTTGAGCCAGTTTGCAATCCATCTAGTGACATAGGGGTTTATATTTAAGCTAATGAGCTTATCTATAATGCCTGAGTGGGGTATTGTATCGAAGGCTTTTGCGAGGTCCAGGTAGGCTGTGTGGACCACCTTCCCCTCGTCAATGGCCTTGGTGACTGTTTCAAAGAAATCAACCAGGTTTAGGAGTCAGAATCTGCCCTTAACAAAGCCGAACTGGGTAGGATCCAGTGTCTGTAGGTCCCCAATATCTTTATTTATGAGGTCCATGATGATCCTTTCCATAGCTTTGCAGACCAAGCTAGTCAGGCTTATGGGGCGATAGTTTCCAGGATCCATTGAGGCACCACCATTATGGAGAGGGACCACTGTTGCTGTACGCCACTCTTTGGGCACATATCCTGTAGTAAGGCTGAGACTGAACAGTAGTGTTATGTTTGGGTTTAGCTCTTCTTGGAGTTCATGTAGGACACAGCCCGGGACACCGTCTGGTCCCATTGATGCTGTGTTTTTTGCTTTGGAGAGGGCGGCTCTTACCTGAGAATCTGAGATGTCTGGGGGGCAGCACTCTGCTGGGATAGATATTTGCCCTTTTGGTGTGGAGGGGGGGAAAAGTTTGGGCTGAACCTGTCAGCTAGGATGTTGGCAATGTCTGTGGGTTCGCTGTATTTTTTGTCATTTTGGACTAATTCTGATATATCTGGGAATTACCACCCAGGTTCCTAACATAACTAAAGAAAGCCTTGTGATTATCCTTAGTGTCCTGTGCAATTTTTCTCTCGAAGCTGGCCTTAGACAATTTTATGAGTGCCAGTAGTTTTTTGCTAATACTGATCAGTGATGCCTTCCCTTTTTGGGATTTTGCTCTATCATTTAGTAGCTTCCTCCTTCTATTGTATAGTTTGTTTATGGCTGGGGTCTACCAGACAGGACGTCTGCCTTTGAAGGATTGGGTCTTGTTTTTATATGGGATCGCATGATCCATGCATTCCTGAAGGTGTTCATAGAATGCGTTTATAAAGGATTCTGCGATCTAGGCCGTATTTTCCACAGGCCCGGGGGCTTTGAAGGATTCCACCTCGGTTTTGAGGAGTGTGAAATTTGCTTTAGAGAAGTTTTTCACTGTGGTTTTCTGGGCAGGGGGTGGGGTCGGGATGTGAATATCCAGTGAGATTAGTTTATGGTCTGATCTTACCAGTGAGGGATACACTTCTGGTCTGGAGCATAGAGTCCCCATGTTGTTGATGATCAGGTCCAGTATGTTTTCCCCTCTTGTGGGAGTGGTAACAAGTTGTTCCATAGCATTTGAGTTTATAAATTCTAGGAACCTTTGGGCTAGGGTGTTGGAGCTAGGGTAATGCTCCCAGTCTATGTTTAGGTAGTTGAAGTTGCCCAATATAATGGTGTTTGGAGAGACCTTCATATTTTCCAGTGTTCTCAGGAAGGCCGAGTGGGGTTCCTGGGTTTGGGAGGGTGGTCTGTAGCAGGCTATAAACTGGAAGGCAGTTTTACCCACTGTTAGTTGCACATGGATAGTCTCTGATGCTTCATGCTTTGCCACCAACCTGGAGGTGTGGGTATCTTTGATGAATATCGATACTCCCCCTCCTTTTGTGGTTTGGTCCAAGTTTTGGGGCTGAAAAGCATGGTATGAGGTATAACGTGGTAGTGCTGGGGTGCTCTCGGGAGCCCTGAACCAGGATTCTGTTACTGCACAGATATCAATGTTCTTCATGCTAAGGAGAGTTTCGAGTGCGTGCATCTTGAGGTTTAGACTTCTGGCGTTGAGTAGCATTACTCTTAGTTTCTTATCCCTTGTGATACCTATGGAGGTGGGTTTGTCTTTTGAGCCTTGCCTAAAAAAGGCACTATGGGGGTAGCAAGAGCCTTTGCCAATATCCGAAAGCTCAGGGGTGACAGGTGCAAGCCGTCCCTAGCGAAGGCTGTAGTGCCTCTGATTAGTTAGCACTGGCATATATGACTGCTCACGTGGACAAATGCCAGGTAAGTCATATGCAATGTGTCACAGGCAACGTACATGTGAACAGGACAAACAGTGACGTTCTGTCAAGTGAGACATGGACATACATATAGTAAGCTATGCAGATGTCACTAGGAGTCCACAGAAGCTCTGTAACTCTGCATTGCAGATGGGATCAGTGTTCCAGGGTAACTGCAAGCAAACATGCATGCAAACAAAGCTACAGTAAGCAGGGCTGCATGTAGTCCATTGTAAAACAAACAAGCTGTACCACTTCCAGTAGGTAACAGTGCAAATATGCAGGCACTATACACATGTACATGGAAATACACAGGTCAAATGGCTAGGGTCCAGTCTCAGTACACACAAGTGTACAGACCATGTACCGTCAGGATGTACAATAACTGGATGGAAACCCAGGTGCTCATACCTGCAGTAATACACATGTCAAATAACAGACACTGAGCCTTCACTCAGTGGTTCCATACTTAGTAGGATGTATGCTACCTGGCCTGCCACCACAGTATCCCTGACATGTATGGGGACTCTCCCTCCTGTGACAGTTAGTTTTGTGTGTTGGGGCTGTCTAGTATGGTATGAGATGTGAGCTTGCAGTGCTAGGGTGCTCCTGTGTGTCCTGTACCAGTCGTGTAGTACTGCACACATATCAACATCCTCAAACATCCGCATTGCAGAGTCCAGTGTGGGCAACATACCACTTGCAATTTACATGTCCATCATTGCGTATCAATACTTTCATTACCTTATCCCCTGTGCTACCTATGTATGTAGCCTTCTGTTGACATCCTTACCACCAGTATGCCAACATGTGCAGATGATACACTATGGTACTTACCATGGGTGTAGACAACAGTACAAGACAATCATACCCTTACTGCATCAGGCATGCTGGGATATACCCACAATTATATCAGCACACAGTACTGTTAACAACATGATACTATTACTACACGTCTATGAAGTCACCCTGTGCATCAGCAACATGTTAACCTGTACCTACACTGATGTTACAGATTGCAGGAGGTGGCACAGTTTCAACATATGCACAGGGTGTGAACTTGGTATGCCTGAGTCTGCCACTGATACCACCAATTGACATGTATGTGTATGTGTGTTGCTGAGGGACAACAGTACAAGGTGGGGCAATGTTGATGCAGTGTGTGCATGTATGCGGTAGCCCTAGGTGTTGTCAATTCGCATGTGTGTATGGATGCACACAGTTCCACCTCATGGCTGCCATATACTGGTGTTTGTGGATAGCCACAGACTGTACCTGCCAGGTCATACAGATCAGTGTCTGTGGCCACGGACACGGTACCTGTGCCTTGCAGGGGTGCTACAGGCTGTATCTGGCACCAATCCAGACTGGGTACTGTCATCAGAAGCAGGTGTACATTGACTGGACACAGATCCCTGTCGGGCCTGTCCAGAGCCACGTGCACGTGGTCTCCTGGGGCGGTCTGATGACAGCACAGACCCAGCATTGCTGGGGCTGCTGCTGGCACTATGGGGGCGGCCGTGGCCCTGTTGTCATCTGCAATGACTGCCAGCTGCTGCTGTTGCTGGCATATGCCCACGTCGATGCCTCAACCATCCACCATCGCCCTGGCTCATGGACATGCAGTTGTGGAACCGGTCTAATTTGTCCCCACAACATCTGTCTATGACATCAGTGAAATTACCGATGGCAGCCGCAATGTCACCCATACTGTCAGTCATGGCTGTGCGACATGCTGTCAGCTCCCTCAGACCCTGTCTGGTGCACCGTTCCATACGTGACTGTGCCTGCATGACAGCCCGAAACATAGCTGAGGTTGTAAGACCTCTGTGGGCACATCTGACAGGGGCAGTACACCCACGGATGCTCCCACGAGAGCTCCTGGACATCTGTCTGTGTGGTAACATCTCAGGGCCATGCCCATGGCTACTGTGTGGGGAAGCATGTGGCACAGATACCACATTACCCTCGTCAATGCCCACTGTATCCTGTCCATCACCTAGGGACATTGGTGACAAAGGGTGTATTGGCAGGATAACTGTGCGCATTGATGGGGTTGACAGCTGTGTACTGTCAATTGGCTGACCAATGACGGACCCTGGCATACCTTCCTGCGCCATTACACAGATGTCATCATTTTCAGTACCCATGGCACCTGATTCAGGTTCCCTGCTGCATGACACCAGAGCAGCACCAGAACCTGTGGGAGGGAAACAGGAAACACAGTTTACAATGTCTACACAATGTTTCCAGTGATGCACACATGCACACATGCACAGGTGCACACATGCACACATGCACAGGTGCACACATGCACACATGCACACAGTTGCACACTTGCACACTACTCAGTATGCGAGATATCAACACACAGACACAGACACACCTGCATGCATACACAGAGCACTACTCAGTGAGCCTAATATTACTATTACTATCAAGACTATTAAAGGTATTGTTAATACACACTCACCAGCATGGATAGGCTGCATTGCTGTTACACTGGAGGGACCTGCAGAAGTGAGGAAATTAATGTCAGTGGGCACAACTGTGCCATTGTTACTGAGTATGATACAGGTCAGTAGTACAACAGTCGCCTTTCACAGGTCAGCTGCTGATATTGAGAATATCACACTTGCACATTAAATACTATGATGACAGCTACAAACCAAGGACACACCTCACACATGCATTAACTACCATTGTACACAACAGTCAACTATACATATGGCATATTACCTGCATGCTCGTAGTCTTGCTGCTGCATGGCTCCAGCCTCCATCATAATGCAGGTCTGCTGCTGTTGTTGTTGTTGGCGGGCTGGAGCCACAACACTTATGAGTAGTCCCTCCAGTCTGGTGAGTGGGGGATGTGTAGCCACCCCACCACCTGTGGCAACCTGTTGCCTGTGGATATCTGATGCACGCTGACGGACATTTCTGATTAAATCACTGCAGTGATGTTGTACCTGCTAATATGTCCTATTATGCATGCCTATGTCATTTACCTGATGGACCAGGTCTTGCCACAGTGCAGCCCTCTCCTGCTGATTCTGGCTGGTGTGGGAAAAGAGTATTGCATAATCCCACACCAGGCTCTGGTGTATCTCCTCATCCTCAGCTGCAGAGTACGCTGGATTGCGCTGGTGAGCCATGGTCCTGAAAAAGGAAATAACATGATATCAGCAAAATATGTCAGCAGAATTTGGCACACATACTACACATGCTACTCAACTGTTGTGATACAACATATCTCACATATATAGCATCTGTCTGTCTACTGGTGGATACACATGTAAATGGCCAGGTATCAGTGCTCAGCCAGCAACTGTACAACAGTACCTGGCACACTCCATACGACATACTACCAAACCCCAGCAGTCAGAACACTGATTCAGGTCCAAAGCACCTCCTCACTCTGGGGGTTTGTACCGAGGTACTGTATGGGGTACATCATCAACTACTGTGAGCTGACCACAAACTAATTGCCCTGGGTATATATATCCCACCTCCACCACCAGCACAAACGACTACATTGAATAACATTTCAAATGCAAACTTTACACTTCTAACACTGACATAGTATCCTTTAAGCCCACTGGGCCAGTGGAAGACAACCCACAATGCTGACCCCTTCACAAATGATTTCTACGGACATCTCCGAGAATGCATGGATCATTTTATTTATTCTACATTTGTTGACCGGGCTAGTCTATCTGGATATATGTCCATTTTCAGTAGAGGCCCGGGGAGAAAAGCTCCAATGAGTATTACATGGTTTCAGAAGGTGTTACAAAAGAAGTAATAACAAGTATAAAACTAACAGTAAACAACTAGTAAATGAAAAAAATTTTTTTTTTAATCAGGAGATTGCATATTACAATCTGAGAACCAAAAAATACATAAACTACAACCTATGTAAGGTGCTTCACAAAGAACATTACAATACAAAAAATTAATACATAAATTTTATAAGACGAATGCTGAAGTGTAATGAGAGGTAAAGAAAAGCTGAAAGGAGTGTAGAGAGAGAAAAAAATAGGGAAGAAGGAAAGTAAAGAAAAAAGGAGAACAGAGTAAGACTTGTTATATTTCCAACAGAGTTTGAGAATAGACAGTCACCTGTAGAGTTATTAGGACATAGACTTTTTAAAGAAGTACTGTGTAGATGGGTCTAAAAAGTGGGGGAGAGGTCTGGGATCAGATATCTGAGGGTTGATTATAGCATATTTTCCACCAAAGTTGGAGAACAGGCAGTGTGTGTTGAGTTATAGGGTGTAGTAGGGAAAAAAAGGCAGATGACAAGAAAAGAAATAGTATTAGTCTGGGTTACTACAGGGGCATAGCCATTTTGTATTGAGATGCAGTTTTAGATTCCTTTTGAAAAGTGGGAGAGAAGTCAGAGATGAGATATCTGAGGGTAATTTATTCCATATTTTTCCAACAGAGTTTGAGAACAGGCAGTCACCTGCAGAGTTTTTAGATATAGTGGTTTTGATTAATAGTTTGCTTGAAGAGTAGCTGTTTCTGATTATAGTAAGGTGTGATGTGGCAAGAGAGTATTGGAGTTTTGGAGTGTTGGTGCAGGGTTTTGTGGGCTATTATGAGTTGTTGAAGTTTGAGCTGATTAGGAAGTTCTAACCAGCTTAGTTGTTTTAGGTTCAGACAGTGATGTGTTCTAAAAGGGCTCCTGTAACAAATCTAGCAATATTATTGTAAGATATTACTAGCTTGTTGAGGTTTTTCTTTGATAGATTGGTATATAGGGAAGCATAGAGTAAAGTAGAGATAAGGTGAGTTCTGGCTAACATAGTTCTTGCAAGTGGAGTAAGAAAGGGTTTGATTCTGTAGAGGGTTCCTATTTTTTGTTCACTGATTTTATAGTAGTGTTGATATGATTGTCAAAGTTTAGATTGTTGTCTATTGTTATTCCTAGTAATTTTGTGGTAGCATCAGGAGAAATGATAGTACTGTCATTGGAAGTGATAGTGAAGTGTAAGGGGATGTGCCTTCGGGTAGGTGTGAAGAGAAGCAGTTTAGTTTTCTTGGGGTTAAGTAGTAGGCAGTGATGTGAGAACCATTGTTCTACAGTGTTAAAGGCTTTTTGGGTAAGAGACTGGAGTTCTTTTTGAGAGGTAGATGTACAGATAATGGTAGAATCATCTGCATATTGAATACAGATAGTATTTGGGATAGCTAATTGCAGGTCGTTGATAAAGATGGAAAAAAGAAGTGGGCCTAAGATGGAGCCTTGTGGCACCCCAAGAGAGATGGGAAGATGATCAGATAGTGAATTTTTCCAAAGTACTGCCTGCTGTCGGTTTTCAAGGTAAGATTTAAACCAAGTTATGGCAAGAGTATCAAGTGAAAGAGAAGTCAGTATGTGCAGAAGTAGTTGGTGGTTCACCATGTCAAAGGCTTTAGATAAGTCGATGAAGAGTGCAGATGAAAGACTATTTCGCTATGATTAAAGTTGATGGAGTTTGTAAATGAGAGCAGTGCGGTGGTGGTACTGTGGGAAGGTCTAAAACCATGCTGACAATTGGCTAGTAGGTTGTTTTGTAGAAGGTGGTTTAGCAGTTGTTTATGGATACATTTTTCCAAAATTTTAGCAATGGGGGATAATAGTGCTATAGGATGATAGTTAGAGAAGTCCCTAGAGTTTCCCCCTTTGTGTAGTGGGATGATGTGAGATATCTTCCAGATTGAAGGGATAGTTCCTTCATTAATAGATCTATTTATCAAAATAGAAATGGGATAGGCAATGGCTTTAGCTCCAATTTGCAGGAATTCAGCAGGAAGATTGTCTGCGGAGGGGGTGGTAGGTTTAAGTTTTTGGAGTAAGGATGAGATAAAGGAAGTAGGAATAGGTAGTAGATGAAATGGGGGGGTGGATTTGCAAAAGATGGAAGCAGCTTAGAGGCATCTGGAGATAGGTGGCTAGCAAGAGTTTGAATATTGTTTGTGAAGAAAGAGTTGAAAGCATTAGCTGTTTGTGTAGGATTTTCTGGGTTAGAGTCTTGTGGGTCAGGTGTTATAGATTGCCCTGGGGATAGAAGATTATTAATGCTGGTCCAGAATTTTTTAGGTTCCTTTTTGGATGCTTGTTGTAGATGAAGGTAGTAGTTCTTTTTATCTGTCAGGACGGCTTTTTTTGTAGTATTTCTACATTCTCTAAAGATTTGACGGTCAATCCCATATAAGACCAAGACACTCTCTACAAAGGGACAGCATCCTGTCTGGTGGACCCCAGCCATAGACAGATTGTATAACAAAAGATGGAAGCTACTGCAAGACAGAGCATAATTCCATAAAGGGAAGGCATGTCTGATCAGCACTAGTAAGGAGCTATTTTCTCTCATACAAACATCCATGGGCAACTTTGAGAGGGAAATCAACAGGGACACTACAGATAACCACAAGGCCTTCTTCAGTTATGTTAGCAACCTGGTCAGAAATCCTCCAATATGCTCATAGTACACAACAAATAATTCACTGATCCCACAGATATTGGCAGCATTGTGGCAGACAGGTTCAGTGCAGGTTTCCCCCCTCCCTCTCCCCCAAAATACTTATCCCAGCTGACTGTAACCTGCCTGTCATCACAGATGTCCAGGTGAGAGCCGCCCTCAGAAAAGCAGAAAACACAACATGGATGGGACCTGATGGTATCCCCGGTTGCATGCTACATGAACTCCAAGAGGAGCTAAACACACATATAGAAGTGCTATGTAACACTAGCCTGACTACAGGATATGTACCTGTACACTGGTGTACAGCAGCAGTGGTTCCACTCCAGGAAGGAGGCACCTCTACATACCAATACAATACAACACAATACAATACATTATAATACAATACAATACAATATGCTATTGCCCCTGGGACTACAGCAGCATACTGTTCTGCTACCCTGACCATTGTGACACATGTGATGTGATGGTACCTGCTCCTGTCAAACAGTTATACAGGGTGACTCATATGGCATATTACCTATCTGACTAACATTCAGCAGGGGTATGTGTGACATGTACTCATGGGGAGTCTTGCTTCTTAACGCTGTGTAGTTTATTGCAGGGTATGTCTTATCTGTGGGTAGGAACCTGTACCTCCGCCATGTGCTCTCTACTGCAGTGTCACAGACGACACACAGCAGTCATTTAGGTTGTGGATGGTGTGAGGTGTTACTATGGTTGTTGGACATCTGTCATGGGTGTGACTTAAGTATGTAAATCCAGGAGTGGTAACCTCTATGTGGGTAGTATGTGTGTACTCTGTGGTGTTGTCAGTCACTGTGCATTAGTAATGTGTTTGAGTGCATTGTCACAGTGTTGTACATGTCACTGTGTCCTTCTCCATATCTGTAGCTGTCATGTGAGGTACATACCATGGCAGCCATTGTGTGGTGTGGAGGGGTACAATGACCTACATGTCCATAGCTGACACACCATGTCTGCTGACACATACCATGTGCAGGTATTCCAGGAATAGTGTGCCACTGTGAATATCATTGGGGGGACTATTGTACACATTTATGACCCTGTTCACCCCTGACACATGCAGTGGTGGGCAGCCAATCACATATCTGGTTGTTACTGGTGTAGGTGATTTGAAATGGGGTATGGTACTCCAGTTTTGACACTGGTGTTCACTCCATGCCTTTGTCACCAGGCACCTGTTGTAATACATCTGTACACATGTGCCTCACTCAGAATATATATACATCTCTCTCTCTCTCTCTCTCTATATATATATATATATATATATATATATATATATATATGTATATATCTATCTATCTATCTATATATATATATATATATATATATATATATGTATATATATATATATATATATATATATATATATATATATATGTCTGTATACATATACACATATATATATTGATGTACATATATTGCTATAGATATGGAGAGGGTGGGTGGGTGACAGAGAGGGGGTGAGAGTGACAGAGGGGGTGGGACAGGGGGAGTGTGAGATCGTCATATACAGTCATACCTGTAGATAGTCAGATCTGTCTGTCTATGTATATGTATCTACATATATCTATATCTGTATGTGTGTATTACATATATATGTTTGTACATATTCTATCTATCTACATCTGTCTATGTATTCCTACATCCCTCTCTATGTATGTATACATATATGCATATTATATATATATATATATATATATATATATATATATATATATATATATATATATATACACATACATACATATATTGACATACATACGTATCCATATGATAGATAGGTATATCAACATGTTTGTTTACAAAATTGTATACACACACTAACATACTGCTAAACATACATAACTGTGAAACCTACTTTGTACATTGCACTACAACTTACATTCAACCTACATTGATATGTGCACATAGATGCCCTCACATACATATGTATGTACAGCCTTCACTGATAGTTGCTGTATGTCCCCTGCCCTATGCACATCTTCATATACATATGGATGCAGACCAATGACACATATGGAGGGTTTACAGTATGTAGACTTTTATAGTATTACTTTACATTACCTGTGTTTGTCACAGCTGCTTGTGTTGCAGTCTGGTTTTGTGTCCTGCTGCTCCACTTGCCAGTTGTCAGCTTTCAAGTGGCTGTTGCTGACTGGTTTTGTTTGTGTATGTTTATTTATTTATTTATTTCTCTCTCTCTCTCTCTCTCTCTCTCTCTCTCTCTCTCTGTCTCTCCCTACCTCCACAGGGTGCAATGAAAGTATTGCATGTGTGGACTGGGAGTACAGCATGCTTTTGTAGGGATCTGCATATGTCCATGCGATGGCCTCTGCACCAATTGTTAGCCAGCATTTGCTAATTGCATGCAGCCAGTTGTGTACTGATTGCAGTTCTCACTGTGATTTCAGGACAGTGCTATAAAAAGGTATGTGAGATAGGTGTAGCCCTTTCAGATTTTAAGGGCAGGGACCATGCTGGTATGCTGTGGACACTGTTCTGTGAGTGTAAAGGTTAGTATCTCTCTCATATTTCCGGCTGTGTTGTAGATTAACATTTCTCAATTCATTTCTCCAGTTTCCTGTAATGTGTGTGTATGTACACTGACACCTAAGACTACTACTACTGTTAATGTGGGTGTGTGTGCTTTCCTGTGGGACATGTGGTGTAACTGGTGTATAGCAGTGGCTCTTGCACTTTGTTGCTATGGCTTCAATATTTGCCCTTTACATTCACTACTTGTATGCCTGCTAGGTGTCTTGACTGTAGTGTGTTGCTGTGGCTTTCCTATTTTCTATGTACATTCACACCTTGGAATGCTTGCTATATCTGCTAGGGTGTTACTGCATGCAGTGTGGTCTGGCCATGGTGTGGGCCTTGACATCTATTAGGGTATTTGAGTATGCTGCTGAGCAGGCCCATGAGACTCTCAGATGCATCTTTTATCTGCCTCATGGAATGGTACATATCAGTGGGGTACACCCATTAAATTGTCTGGCATTCTGCAGTTGTGGCTGTGGGATAGCATGAGCATATGTATTACTACACTATTTCTGCCGTGCAAGTGGTGCATACTTTCAGTACTTCATAATTACCATTGCATGTGTTGTAACACCTTTCTGCCTACTGTTTGTACATTTCACAGGGAGTCTGTGGGGCATCCCTGTAACTCAGTCACTGTTGCTATGTCTAGGCTCTTAACTATTCAAATATGGCAGTGTCAAACCTCTCAAGTGTACAGATATTTGCAGGTTGTCCACATTTTTGCCTCATATTTTGGTCAATATCTCATAAACAGCTTTTCTGGCAAATCACTGTGGGCTCAAGTCAGACTATAGTGACAAACATTTAAGTTTCAGACTTCATACCCTTCCAAACATCCAACAAAATGCAGAACCTGTTACTCTCTGAACTGTCTAAGTTTGTTGTAGCATTATTTGGAATGTGTCCCTGTTTTTGGCCCTTTGCTCCACATTTTTTATTACTTAGTCCGGATGTGTTCCTGTAAGAGGTTGTGGGGTATGGGCAGTGATTATCCTGCTGTGAGTATGTGTGTGGCTTGCAAGGTGCTACAGTCACATTATTACCTACTAGCTACCAACTAGCATGGCTGTTTCTGTTCACACACTACTATTCTAGAAATCCACTACATTTGACAGTAAATATACATGACATGCTTTGTGTACTACACATCCTATATTCCCTTTACATTCATTCCTACTATTACATGATATATTTATTGTAGCACAATGTTCTTATATAACAGTCATGCCTTAGTGGTAAGTCATGCAGACTACTGTTTGCAAGGTCCTGGGTTCGGGACTGACAGTGGGATTTTATTTTGCTTTTGAGCAGATTACAGGACTTGTCATTCAGAGTGACTAAGGCACTTTTAAGCAGTTGTAACCGGGTTAGCGCTGGTTTGCGTGGAGCTCACGCATGCGCACTGGTGTTCAGCTCCGCGCACACCCACTTACAATCGCTTAAAAGTGCTTACTCTTGCGCACACCCGCGCTATTTTCTTTGAAAGAAATGAAAATGGGGAGACAGGAAAGTGGTGAAAAAGGGGTCACAAAGAGGGTAAGACAGTAGGAAAACAAGCTCGGGTTTTGCAGGAGGGATGTAGGTAAGGCCCATAGCTGCCCATTTCTTCATCAGCAACAGCTGTGCATATGTTTGTAATTTGATGTGACATTTGAAACCTTCCACCCCTGAGAGAGGTGTGAGGACAACAATAATACTTGTTGTACAGTCAATTGTAATTGACAGTTTCCATGTCCAGTAGACATGTGTGCGAAATGGGCAGCTATGTATGGGACATAATTTTTTTGTGGGTACAGAGTGCCCTTTTTTTTTTTTTCAGGTGAGAGTGGTATGTCAGGTACAGGAAGTCGGTTTAGCTGGGGAGGTAGGTTGGGTAGGTAAACTGACAAGACAAACAAGATGCATACAGGGGCGGTGTATGACACATGTGGGGGGGGTTACACAATTGACGGGGATGGATGTTTGGATATCTAGAGCCCATGAGCCCACAGATGGCAACAGTGGAACTGATATCCCCACCCATGGGCAGTTGCCACTGTGCCTACACAGCCCAGAACGGGGCTGTGCTGGGAGCTGTGTAGGCAGGGCAGCAGGCACACCCGTTAGTTGTGTCACTTGTGCCTCAAGCTGGCGTAGGGGCCCAAGAACAGCTTTCTGGATCTCCCTATGCACCACAGTCCGGACACTACAGAGGGTGAGTGGTTGTTCTCCTGCGGCCACACTTGCAGAGGGGGGATGAGCCCCATCCCCTGCAGTGCTTCCACCTGCAGGTGGCACAGGGCCACCGGAGGAGGGTCCGGACTGGGCACTACTGCCAGGTGCACTCGCCAGCTGAGGTGGGAGAGGTGGGTCCACTGGAACCCGCCTTCCCTGTCGTCCTATGTTTTGCATTATGTCATGACAGTTTGGGTTAGTAACATACAATACCATTCACAATTAGTTGTAACAGCATGCATTAGTATTCCCATTAACCAAACACCCAGATATTCAAACCATGGAACAGCAAGCATAACACATGCATATTTTGAACAGCAATACACAGTCCAACAACATGCAGGGTTTATTGATGGCAACAGGCCATCAGGTTTGGATGTATGAACAGGGCAGATGCATCAATGTACATGCAAATATGTATGACCCAACAGGACAAATGTCCAGGGGTGTTAATTGTGATTGCACATACCAATTTCACGTGGAATGGATTATATGTGGTTATAGGGTAGGGTGAAGAAAATTTAATTAACACCTTAAAATACCAATACATATGCTGTACATTTCTAATAGCTGCAGATATATACACACTACAGTTCTACCTACAGTTTCCTATGTGATAACTACTTCAAGTTGGTGATAGGAATGTTACTGCTACATCAGTATAGATTTTAATTTTTATTCATACACATTCATATCTGGCTCTGTTCAGCTACATCATCCTGCTACATTTGCTTTATATAGCTATAGACAACTGTGGATGTTTGGTATTTCAGACTACCATACTGTCTGCATATTGCAGACTGAGAGCAACATATCCAGATTTTGGGATACACATTCCAGCTGCAGTAACATTTTCAACACATTTTGCAGTTTGGTTCTGCTTGTCACATTCATTTCATTCTGTACTGACTGCAGTATACTTTATTCAGGAATTATTACTACTTTATTGGTGGATTCATAACTCTTTCTCACACTCTCGCACTTGTTTTATTTTTACAATTCAGGATGGTACTTAATTTTAGGCTTTATTGACATGTTTTACCTGTAGTTATTACAATCCTTTCCAACAGTCTCACTTCTGTCATGTTTCTGTATTTCAACAGGGATATATTTCACACGTGTTTTACTCAGCTTCTGCAGCTGTACTTTTCAGCCTGCTGCAGGTTATGTACTATTATATTACAGGTGGGACATCTTTATTTCAGACTTTTTCATTTTTCTGTTTGGATTACAGACTGCATCACACTTTTGTAATCAAGCAATACTTGCAAACCCTCTTACACTGTTACTTGCACATTTTATTACTTAGCGACTACACTGCACTCCTTTGCTAACTGTCATACTTTTATATTTATTTACAGTTACAGGGAGAGGATTACTGACCTGCCTGGTGGCGCAACTGCACCAGCCTATCGCCATAGGCTCTACGGTTCACAGAACGGACACCTGCAGCTGTAATATAAATAAAGTAATATTGGAATACACATCTCCATAATATCAGCTAGGTTAATTTCTTACATAAATAATTAGATGTAACTTACTCAGTAGTGGGGCGTTGGGCATTTGCCGGGCCTCCTGGATCCAACGATTCAGTTGGTCCTGCTTCCGTCACTTCAGGTCCGCATGGTGGTGACGGACCTGCTCACCAGTCCTTGGTATCCTTGTGGCACTGGTAAGATCATGAGCCAACCGGTCCCATGCCTCAGCCCTATATGCTCCCCACAGGACCTGGCCCTGCATGAGTTGGGCCTCATGATTGTGGACAAGGAACCAAACCATATATTTGGACTCCTCAACGCCCCACCTCTGTGCTCGAAAGCAACTACCCTCACCTACACCTGACATTCTGGCTGCAAGTTGGTTCTACAATCGGTTATGCTGTGTATTCCCACCTATGGGGCTTATATATGCCGTTTTTCCCCGCACTTATCTGTGATTGGCCGTTTTGGAATTGTATCAGATTCACAAAACCTGCTTTGCCATGCTCCTCTTTCTATTCATTCCTATATATTTGCTATTACTGCATTTCTAAATGCAGCTGTCATGGCTTAGTGGTTCAGTACCTTGACTATGGTGCATGGTATCCTGGGTTCGAACCTGGCCACTGCTTTTTATATTTTATGACTGTCTACACAGGCTAGGAGGTGTGTCTGTGTAAAGGCAGTTTTGTTACAGCTTGCTCACCATTGCCCATCGGTTAGCTTGTTGGCGCGGTGCGCAGCTCCGCGCAAACGGGTTACGCTGGTTTACGCTTCATTTGGCTGTCAGCACGCATATTATGCTCAGCTCAGCTCAGCTAGGGGCACACAGTTTCAGCGTGTTAAACCACTGCTCACCTACGGGCACTCATTTTACACCTGTTAAACCACTGCTCACCTATGGGCACTCATTTTACACCTGTTAAACCACTGCTCACCTACGGGCAGATACACTCAACTTGTTAAACTGTAGCTCAGCTATAGGCACATCTGGCATTTTTTATTATTTTTTTATCTCATATTTCTTCACAATATATGGCCCATTTCATTACATTTTACATAAAATATAATTTTATATGTGTACATATATGTCAGGGACTTGTTTCGTGCTTATTTCACTAAAAATAAAAATTGATGTTGGGGGAGGGCTCGAACCATGACTGCCTGCTCTTCAGCCGACATCTCTACCGCTACGCTATTGCTTCTTGGGTTACTTTGCATATGTAGTTCTTATATGCTTTTCCACTGACTGCTAACTGTGGCTAAGCTACGGGCACACCCACAGAAACGAGCGCACTCACGGGCAAACATCTTTACAATTTAAAAAATATATAACATGTTCATTTATATATTTTATGTTCATAGTCTGTGGGGGCATGTGTTGTGTTGTGTTTATTCACATTTACACGGACTCTGTCGTGGGGGTTTACTTTCGGGACTTTTACTCTTCTGGGGGCGTGTCCATTTGCAGGGCTCGGCCTATGGACATGCCCCCTACTGTCTTCCATGGACCGTGTAAGCCTTAGGTGTGATTCAGCATGCCCTCATGCATATGCATGACATGTTGACGTCACACCGTTTAACTGCAGCCTCCGTGTAAGCCTTGTAACTCTTACACGGAAGCTTCGTGAATCCTGCCCATTGTCTTCCCCATAGTGCCTTTTTTAGGCAATGCCAAGTTGAAAGTACCTCCAACATTGCAAATCAAAACCAGTAAAGGTATTACTGCTCAATGCTAGGTGTCTAAACAAAAACTCTACTCCCTAAAAGCTCTCTTCACTCTAGAGAATGCAGATGACTGTGTGGTCACTGAGACATTGTTTAAAGCCAAACAGAGCACACCAACAGTGCAAGGTTATAATGCCTTCAACACGTTTAGACCAGCTACTACACATACAGGGACTAAAGGTGGAGGTGTCTCCATTTACATCAAAAATAAACATGCCTCAAGGGTGGTCAAACAAGACAATGCACTTGAGCTGCTCCATGTTCAAATCACTATAGGCAAAATCCAATATCACTTCCTTGCAAGCTATAGGGTCCCCCTCTATTACCCAGGAAACTCATACCATGTATTTAAAATGATTGGAAATGCTCACCATCAAACCCCAATATCATATTCATGGGCAACTTTAATTACCCCACTATTAACTGGGAGTCCTATATGGTACCTAATGTACGGGCACAGAGATTCCAGAATTTTGTAAACACAAACTCTCTGGACAAGATAGTCAATTCACCGACCAGGGGAACAACCATACTGGATCTGGTCCTCACCAATATGGGAGAGTCCTCCACACCCCCTACTGTAACATCTTCTCTGGTAAGGTCAGACCACAAAATGGTCTCCTTTGAAGTAAAAATAAAACCTGGGCCTCCAGCTAAACCTGGAATATTCAGCAACTAATCTAAGGCTAACTCCCTGCTATTAACTGATAATCTGGCAAAATTTCAAGCACCCATAAACCCTGAATATACTGCTGCCTATACAGAACTGTTCACAGGAACCCTGTACAAGCATGTAAATAGCTACACAGAGGCAGCTGCATCCACCAGGAAGAAGTACAGCACTAACTCAAAAAACAAGCCACCCTGGTGGAATCACAAAATCAACAGGCTGTATAACAGTAGGAAAAAAATGTCAAAAATTAGAAGGTGCAGCACCCAGAAGGATAAAAGTACTCTCATAAAACTAGACAAACAACTCAGAGGACAAATAAAGTCTACCAAACCCAAATTTGGGGTAAATTTTGGCATCCTAGGCAAAGAACAGCCACAAGGCATTATTTAGCTATGTCTGCAACCTCAATGGCAAAACACAATTGTGTGCAGAACTCATTGTAAATGGAGCCACCTGTACTGAGCCTAAAGATATAGCAAACCTACTGGGTGATAAATTCAGCTCCAACTGTACCCCACTCTTCCTCTCAAGCTTCCCTCAGGAAATAACATCAAATATAACTCCCCCTGCTATCACTAGGGAGCAGGTCCTTAATGTTCTGTCTAAGGCCAAGAACATTGCATGAATGGGCCAAACAAAATCCCAAGATGCCTTTTAAATAGCATGAAACATGACATAGCAGGTCATCTGGAATTGCTATTTAACTTTAGCCTCCAAACAGGCTTCATGCGTCATGAATGGAGAACAACAACAGTCATACCTCTGCACAAAGTTGGACCATCTACAGACCCTGGAAACTACAGACCTATAAGTCTCACTAGTCTTATATGTAAAGTCAAAGAAAGAATTATCATGAAAATGATCAATAGTGATATAGTAAACCTCCAGACACCGGACCCAACCCAGTTTGGTTTCATCAAGGGCAGGTCATGCCTACTCAACATGGTAGACTTCTTTGAGAAGGTTACCAAAACAATGGATGAGGGAAAATTAGTTCACACTGCCTAACCTGACCTGGCCAAGGCATTTGATACAACACCTAACTCAGGCATTCTTGACAAACTTAAGAGGTTAGGCACAAACCCATATGTTACCTGACGGATAGCCAATTGGCTCAGAGACAAGACCCAGGAAGTTAGAACTGGGAAGTCCACCTCTACCAAGTTGTCAGTCACAAGCGGAGTCCCTCAGGGATCAGTCCTTGGACCGCTCCTTTTTGGCATTTACTTCTCTGAAGTCAAGGCCAATGTCAGTGATCTCTGGCTGACTAAATTTGCAGATGATTGCAAATTAGGTGCTGTCATTGAATCTCACATGGACACAAATGTTCTCCAGGAGGGGCTGACACAGACAAACAACTGGTATCAGAGTCATGGGCTAAAACTTAATGCCAAGAAATGCATAATAGCATCCTTCAAGAAGTCGTCCACCCCTGGTAACTATCATATTGACAACACACCCCTTAAAGTTGACCCAGTAGTCATGGACTTAGGGATATGCATAGACAGTAATCTAGCCTTTGGCCATCATGTGTCTACAGTAGTGAGGAAATCATTCTATGCTGCACAAATTATTAACAAAGGTATGGCATCTAAGTTCAAGGAAGTCATTGTACCACTGTATTCAGCATTCCTCAGACCTATCATTGAGTACAATGTTCCCTTTTATATGTACCTAACCAGGCATATCCAACAATTGGAACATCCACAGAGGTTTCTCACTAAAAGAATACAGGGAGTAAGTAAAATGTCCTATGCAGACTGCCTCAAGGCCCTATCCCTGTATTCTGTCTCCTACAGGCTTTTGAAGGGAGATCTATGACTGGCATACAGGGCATTGTCAGACCCCACAGTGATGGACCTCCAGCATATGCACAAAACAAACAGCACCAGAATTACCCATTCTAAAGACTTAAACCTTGCCTATCTTATAAATAGGCCCTGCTGGAGAAACAGGTATGTATCCCAGAGACTACCCGGTCTCTGGAACAGGCTCCCCATCCAAGTGAAGCAGACTTCCTCCCTAACCCAAGTCAAGTGCAACTTGGACAATTGGTTGGGGAACAGGAAACTCATCCCTGGTTTAGCACCTATGTCTGTAATGGACACAGGCAACCTGTAAATGGTTCATCTCCCAGGCCCCTGCTTGTAAATGTTTCATCTCCGAAGCCTTTACTTACACTTGTCAAGGGTACCAGAACTTGTCTGAGATTTGGGATGCATGGCTAGGCTTAAAAAGGCCCTTGTGGTTGTTGGCTAGTAAACACCTATGAACATATTAACCTATCAACAGTTAGGGAATCCCTTTGAAAATTTGGAAAAAGAGGGCTGAAAAAATCATAGAGATTTTCTGGATCAGCTTACTCCTTTCATCATATTTTTTGATTACCTCTGCTACAGATAGGTCAAAAAAATAAATCTCTATTAAATAGGTTCATAGATTCATAGGCTAATGGCCCTGGAGCCTTTACAAGCCTAGCCCATAGGATTACCCTGGCATCGTGCAACCCAACCTTAGTTTCTAGTGCCCCTGTCAAGTAGAGCCACTGGAGTGATCCCCGAGGTGAATTTTCTATTTTCCTTCCACTTATCAAGATTTCTCTTGAAGAGGGCCAGGGAGGTGCTCTGCTTGACATGTATGGGAAGTCTATTCCATAGCATGGGCAGTCTCTGCATTATGAACCTGTCCCTCCAGCATGTTCTGTTGATTGTGGTAATGAGGTTGAGGTCTCTGGAGCATGTGGTGCAGAGGGATTGGGATTTCTTTAGATGTAGCATTTCTAACAGAGCTGGGTCAGACATGGCTTTGTAAGTCAAGCAGAGATCGCCTCTAAGTAGGTGATATGAGACAGAGAATAGTTGGAGTTTTTTGAGTCTGTCCATACAGGAGAAATGTTTAAGGTGTAGGATCCTCTTTGTGAGGTACTTTTGTGGCCTCTCCAGGTTTTGCAGGTGTCTAGTGAGGTAAATGCCAAATGGGGCTTTGTACTCGATGATTGGCCTAATAAGGGAAGAGTAGAGGGAGACAATGACCTCTTTCTTCCTGGATGCAAAACCCTTAGTAATGAGATGTGCCACATAGAAGGACTTTCTGACCACAGTGGCAATGTGGTGGTCAAAAGAGAGGTTGCTGTCAACCTGTGTTCCCAGTTCTCTTATAACGCCTTCTGTGTTCAGTGGACTACCATCAATGTGGTAATTCAAGAAAACTGGGTTTTCCCAAAGGGGATGAATACACATTTTTTTTGGCATTGAGCTTAAGGCCATGGTTCTGACACCAGTCATTGGTCTCATTGAGGCCTTTCTGTAGGACATCAGCAACACTTGGGGAGTTAATAATAGCTCCCAGTTTGCAATCATCTGCGAACTTTGTCAGCCAGAGTCCCTTCGTTTTGGCCTGGACTTCAGAGAAGTAGATACCAAACAGGAGAGGACCCAGGACCGAACCCTGTGGGACTCCACTCATGACTGGTCGGCAGCCTGACTTGGAGTCAGCTACTTTCATACTGTGGGTTCTAGCTGTGAGCAAGTTTGCAGCCCAACCAATGATATAAGGTTTGAGGCCTAGCTTAGTAAGTTTTTCTGATTCTTGAGTGGGGAATGGTATCAAAGGCCTTGGCCAGATCAAGGTAGGCTGTATGAACCACCTTACCTTCATCCACAGCTCTGGTGACTGACTCAAAGAAGTCAACCAAGTTGAGCAGGCATGATCTACCCTTCACAAAACCAAACTGTGTAGTATCCAGAGTTTGGAGATTCCCTATATCCTTGTTTATTAGGTCCATGATGATGCATTCCATAGCTTTGCATATCAGACTCATCAGGCTAATGGGGCTATAGTTCCCGGGGTCTGTAGTCACTCCTCCTTTGTGGAGAGGGATGACTGTAGCAGTGCACCATTTGGTAGGGACAAAGCCTAAGGTGGGGCTGTGATTGAACAAGACACACAGGTGATGTGCCAGTTCACTCTGTAGTTCATGTAAAACACAGCCAGGGATACTGTCAGGTCCCATAGAAGTTGTATTTTTGGCCTTGGAGAGTGCTGTTTTAATCTGTGCAGCAGTAATACTGGGTGTCTGGCAATCTACTGGTATTGTAATTGGTCCTTTGCGGGGAGAGGGGTAAAGTTAGCACTGAATCTGTTCGTCAGTATATTTGCAATATCTGTTGGCTCGGTATAGGAGATACCATTGTAAAAGTAGCTCAGAGTAAATCTGGGTATTGTCATGGAGATTCTTTACATAACTATAGAAGGCCTTGTGGTTGTCTTTACTATCTGTTACAATTCTGTTTTCATAGCTAGCTTTAGAGGATTTGATGAGGGATCTCAACCTTTTGCTGAGGCTGATAAGGGAGTTTTTCCAGTCTTGTGACTTTACCTTATTCTTCTGTTGTAGAGTTTGTTTATGGCAGGGGACCACCAGATTGGCTTCCTTTTTGTTGAGGAGAGTATCTTAGTCCCATTGGGTATGGCGAGATCCATGCATTTGTACAAGTGCATTGGTGTATGATATGGTGGTTTTGCAACTATTGTCCATTTGCATGGGTGCTGTGAAGTTAGCCACATCTGTTTTTAGGAGCTGAAAAGTTAGCTTTGGAGAAGTTTTTCATGGTGGTTCCCTTTGTTGGGGGGTGGGGGGTGGGAGGGATGTGGATTTCCAAGGTGATTAGCTTGTGATCAGATCTAACCAGGGAGGAGTTGACTATTGGTGTAGAGCAATGGTCGTCCATGTTAGCAATGACCAGGTCAAGGATGTTGCTACCTCTAGTGGGGGTAAGAGAGGGTTGGTCCAGGGCATTGGAATTAATGAATTCCAGAAAGCGTTGGGTAAGTGTATTGGTACATGAGTAGTTTTCCCAGTTAATGGAGGGGTAGTTGAAGTCACCCAGTATGAGAGTGTTAGTTTGGACCCTAATATTCTCCAGGGTGCTTAGGAATGTGGAGTGTGAATCTTGGGACATGGTTGGGAACCTATAGCAGGCTACGACCTGAATCGCTGTCTTACCCAATGTTAGCTGCGCATGAAGTATCTCGGATGCGTTATGTCAGGTTACCAGTCTGAAGGTGTGTGCATCCTTTATGAATATGGAAACACCACTGCCTTTGGAGCTTCGGTCCAAGTTCTGGGGCTGAAAGGTGTGGAATGAGTTGTAGCCTGGTAGTGCAGGGGTGCTTTCTGCTGCCTTGAACCAGGTCTCTGTTACAGCACACATGTCAATGTTCTGCATTTTAAGGAATACTTCGAGAGAGTGCATTTTGAGATTTACACTTCTAGCATTGAGCAGCATGACCCTCAAATTGCATTTATTTGTAGCTGTTATGGTGGTAATTTGGTCTTTGGAACACTGCCTAAAAAAGGCACTATGGGGTGGGAAGAGCCTTGGCCAGTATCTGGAACCCCAGGGGTGATAGATGCAGGCCATCTCTGGCAAAACATTGAGGTCTGTCAATCATGTCATCCCAGGCAGACATTGAATTTAAAGTCTCATTTTTAACATCCTCTGCGAGGGTTTGAGAATACAGCCATCTAAACCTCTTCAAAACAGTACCAGTGGCCATAGCCCTGAAAGAAGTAACAACAGTCATACACACACTGTAAACAATGAGCAGTGACCTATGCAATAGACAAAATTAAATTATTTACAGCAGATGTTTTCCTCATGAGAAGAAACTGTAGACAAAACATTTGTCACACTTCCACAATTAGTCAGAACAGACTTTAACATATGAGCCTGACAATTCAAAATTTTGAAAGTCAAAGTTGCAGAAGTAGATCTTTTTCCCCCATATTTATCGATAATTTTTCCCATCCTTATCAGAAGAGTAGGATTAACTAAGTGCTTAGCAGCAGCTGGACCAAATAAAGCTATAGCTGCTGGGTCAGACTTGGGAATAGTGTATAGAAACTTGAAAGACTGAGGAACTTTATACATCATATCTGATGTTTTTAATTTCGCCAAGTCTTTTGGGTTTTTAATACCATGACGGGAATGGACCCAATTCCTAAGTCAAAGTATGATTACAGTTCATGAAATTAGTATTATTTCACTCTTTAATGTTAACCAAAAGTGCTCTTCGCAGCACCCACAATGTGCCCAGTAATGACTCCTTCTGCAATTCGTACGGTGTTACATGAATTGGTAACATATCTAAATACGACTGTAAATTCTTTTTCATAAGACCAGTTGCTCCTACTACTATTGGAACTGTATGGGTATCTTTCTTCCACATGACTCTCATTTTTGCCTGCAGATCCAAGTATTTTATTACTTTGTGTCTCTCTGTACGCAAGACACTATAGTCTGTAGGTGTGGCGATTTCAATGATCAATGCTACTTTTGTTTTTTTTCTTGGACCACTATGTCTAGTTTTCTAGCATCTATCTTTTGAACTGTTTGTATTGGGTGATCCCATGTGATATAAACTTTATTATTTTCTATAATTCTTTGTGGCTCATGTTTCCAGCCACTTCGATACCATACTGTTTACACAATCTCCAGAGTAACAGTCTCGCTACATTATTATGCCTTTCAGTATACAGTCCCTCTGCCATTAGTGCATTGCAATCAGCAACAAGGTGTGTGACTGTTTCTAATTCGGTTTTACAAAACCTACATATGTCTGTTTCTCCCACATGTTCAATGGACTTTGTAAACCAGTGTGTACATAGCCCACTATCTTGGGCTGCCAATATTAACCTTTCATTTCTTGATGTGAATTCACCTCTCCTTAACCATTCATGCGTTCGTTCTTGATCGACAAGAGGCTCTTCCAAAAGTTTTCTATACTTGCAACTATATTTATGTTTTTTCCACATTTCTTGCCTTCTCATCTGGTCCGTCACCTTATATTCTTTCTTTTGTTTTTTAGCACATTCAGTTGCTGACTGGTTTTTATCTACTTCTGGTTTAATTTCAGTTCCTGCTTGACGTTGATATGCTTCTGCTAAATTAAGCAGAGATGTCATCTTAGATTTATTCTCCTCAAGTTTCAAAACTTTCAGTACATTTGGATCCTATGAGGTCAGCAGATATGTGTAGAGTCCCACAATTGCAGATCTATACATGTGATCAGTTTCAAGGAGGCTCATCCCTCCTTCGGAAAGGGGAATATATAATATTGGTATACACTGATTTTTATAAATCATTTAGTGAGCATGAAGCATCCTTCTTGTTTTAATATCCAATCTATCCAACACTTTTTGGGGCCAGTCTGATTTATGGCTTGGATCTTGCTCCTAGATGTCAATGCTGTTTTCAGGATTAATTTAAGTCTTCTAAAGTACTCCTTACTGAGTTTTACTCGCATTTGTGCATGCTTTACTGCTGATCCTTCATAAATTTCCAAGTATTTATACACTCCCTCTTGCTCAAATTCTTTTATATGACGTTCTTGTCCCAAACTGATGTTTTCCTGGGGCTGCAGTTTTCTTTTTAAAGGTTGCTTTTGCACAATTATCATGACCAAATGACATTCCAATATCATCTGAAAAAGTTTTAACAACCTGCAGATGTGCTTTCAGTTCCTCATCTGGTGAGCTATACAGTTTTAAATCATCAACAAAGAGAAGATGAGAAGTAATTAGACTTTGTTGTTTTCTAAAAGCCAAATTGTAGCCATGGCCTAAGCTGTTAAGTAAACAGCTTAATGGATTATTGGCAAGGCAGAATAGCAACAGTGACAGAGAGTCATCCTGGAATATCCCCCTTTAGATATTTAATCCCTGGGATAATAATCTGTCCTTTATCATGGCTTAATTGCAAAGTGGTCTGCCACTGTTTCATAGTTACTGTAATTTAGTCAATCAGTGCAGGGTGTATCTTAGACATTTTTAAGCACTCTTCTATCCATGAATCTGGGATACTATCAAATGCTTTTTTGTAGCCAAGCCATGCCATACTTAGATTCTTCCCCTTCTTACAGTTCCCCACTATAATTTTGTTTAACACATGGTCCTTTGTTCCATATGTCCATATGTCTTTCTTTTATTGCCCTTTTGTTATACTGCCATAATTGAGTTTTCTTCTGAATGATTATAAACTCTGTTTGCATCAATTACCGTGTATAGTTTACACTTCATCGGAAGACAAGTTATTGGTCTATAATTTTTAGGGTAGCTTTGTTTTTCCTGTTGTTAACCAGTGTGGTGTCTCTTCGGTGTGTGCATATAAATAGTTCTTACTCGTGGCTAGATCCTCATGCAAAGAAGTTAATACTTTAACCAGAAAGTTAGGTACTGCATCTGAGCATGGGGTTTTCCAGTTAGAGGCTTTTCTCAACTTTGTTTCAATATCTCTGGCTGTTATTTCATCCCATTTCATATCCTGTACCTTTAAACTTCTTATTCTTTCTTTTACTTCTTCTATCCATTTAACATCTTTGTTATGTTCCACAGGATCTTCATAGATACTTCTCCAAAATGTATCTACTTCCTCTTTTTTTGGTGGTCTTTCAATTCCTTTTACCTTATTTCCCAATTCTCTATAAAACTTTTTTGGGTCATCAATAAATTGCTTGTTTTCTGCTTTTCCCTTATGTTTATCTTTGTATCTTCTAAGTCTTTTGTCCTATTTTGAAATTTTTAGTTTGTTATCTCCAGTAGTGCATAATAGTTCCTGGTATGTTCTAATATTGCGCATTGCTTTTATCACATCAATCTTTCTTAATATTTTTGTTGATCTGTTCCCTCTTCTATAATCTTCTAACAATGACACTTCTTGTCTTAGTTGCTTTATAGTTTTCTCTGTTCGATATTTCCATGATGGTATTCGCTTTCACCCCCTCTTTTCCCTCACTACCCTGTGTTCCTGTGGTAGAACTTTATCAGTTATTAATTTAGCAGTGCAGTAATATATTCTGTTTACTTCTGTTACATCACATGGATCTCTGTGGATAGTCCTAATTACTGTGTTTATTTGTTTTATCAAGTTTCTGACTTTTGGAGTTTTATTAACCTTCTGCAGTCTATTTCTCTCATTGATCTTGATATATCTGTCTTTGTCTATTAAATCAAGCAACTCTTCTCTTAAGTCATTTTCTTCCATACTGAGGGCACATCCTTTGTTTTCCATTTCCTGCAGGCATTCTATAGAAAGTTCTATAGCATCTTCCTGTGGCACATTCTCTTCAATTTCATCCTGTGTCATCTGTTGTTCTGTCATATGGGAACTCACTGGCCTATCACTCCTCAACATTGACTGCATCAGAGTTTCCACAGTTTCCTGTTCCTTTCCTTGCTGTCTAGCTTCAAATGAATGTTTATACTGGTTTCCTGTGGAAGGCTCCAAAATATTTGGATATGGCACCTGACCACTTGCTTCCTGTTCCACTGGTTTCTCCTTAATTTGGATATCCATTGCTCTATCCTGTTGTGGTGCTTTCTGCATTTTATTTTCTACACTGAATCCTTCTCTTTGCAGCTGTTCCATTACCTCACTTTCTATTTCTTTGACTTCTTCATTACTAATCTCTTTTTCTACTTTTTCTCTTAGTCTTCTTATTTTTGTATTGTAAAGTTTTCCATATCCAGATTCCTTTGCCTATATTTTTCTTCAAATTTCGTTGGTGCTGCTCTTTTTGTATTAGTTAGATTTGCTTTCTCCTTTGCATAAATATTACACCATATTAAATCTCTTTTCCTTTCCCATGTCCATTTTTCTTCTTCAGATGTCTCCCGATCTTCTTGCTTTTCCTTATTCTGGGGAACTCACTTCATCATGCTGTGATAAGGTCTGTTTTAGACATTCTACATTAAATCCTTCACTTTGCAGGCACTCCATAACTTCAATTTCTATTTATTTAACCTCTGCTTTACTAATTGTCTTTTCTGCAGTACATTTTTGTGCTATGGATCTTTTTATTGTGAAATTTTCCATATCTGGATGCCTTTGCTTGTATTTTTCTTCGAATAGCTTTGAGACTGCCTTCTCAATATTAGTTAACTTAGTTCTCTCCTTTGCTTAAATATCACACCATATCAAATCTCTCTTTCTTTCCCATGTCCATATTTCTTTTTTATATTTTTCAAATATCTCTAGGTTTTGTTGTTTATATTTTCTCACTTCCTCAGAGGCTTCTTTTTCCAAAGAGATCAAAGTTTCTTGAACTATATACTGTTTTTCAAAAATCTGTTGTATATATTAATGAAAGCAAATTTTTATTTGAAGCTTGTGACAGTTTTTCCTCCGGAAGTATTTTTCTTTCCTCTAATTTCTCTCTTAATCGTTCTGTATATCTTGTATATCTTGTGTCTGCAAATTCTGAGCTTTTTACATAATAGTAACAATACATAATTTCTTTCTTATCCTCAATAGTCCACTCTATCATCTTTATGGCTGTTCTTTGGTCAATATCAATTTTTGTCGTTTTTGTGGACTGCTACTTCCTTCTACAATGGGGGGGGGTCATCCTCCTCCTGAGCTTGGCCTGGCCCCATTGTACGAATGTTTCCATATTTTGAGGATTCTACACTGTCATGTTTTCCAGTCCTGGCACCAGTGCACCTTCCAGGATTGGGCACTTTTTACCCTGTGTCTTGTGCACCCAGCTATCTTTTTTTATTTTTGATTTACTTCTGTCCATGATATATGCTATACAAATTCAGTCTATATATTAGTGTCGCCTTGGAGATTTTGTGAAAAACAGGGTCCACCTCGTGAAAGAACTCACTAAGCCTTGAGGAGGAATTCAGTTTCAGCACTACTACTCTCCTTTGCTTGCTGACTTTTCATCTCTCCATCAGGACCCTATATCTGACTTCTTAGGTGGAGCTGGATGACTATCAGGAAAATTGCAGACAGTGACACACACATCCTCTAAAGCAGACAAGTCAGGAATAATGAGTGTATGCTCTAGAAAATACTTTTGTAACAATTCATAGTCTTTTCTGAGAGACTGAGAAACCTCAGTGTCCCCCACTGAAAATGCTGGGACATTCTAGCACTAGTCGCAGAGAAAGGGACCCCCACACACACAAGGAAAATCAGAAAATGAGGTTTCTTCTGCATCTGAATCCGAAATCTGAGGACAAAACCCTAAATCCATCTCTGTATCTTCCTGTTCAGATTCAGAATCTTGAATATCTTCAGGAAAAGAGGTATCCCCTCTTTTTTACCAGAAAGTACTTTACAAGAAGAATCAATAGCCTGAATTAAACCCTGCTCCAGACCCAGTAAACTTTACCTGTCTAAAGAGAAGTAGACACATGCTTAGCTTACTGTTTCTTTTTGACAGGAAAATTAAGGCCAACTGTTTTACTAATGGCAGCAGCTGCTTCCCAGTGGATGGGCACAGCATTCTGACACAATAGGGAAGCCTTTCCCTGTTCCCTCTCCCTGGACCAACAATAATTGTTCTTCCTTGCCCACTGAGGGGAACCGAACAGCCACCTAAACCTGGTCCATAATGGCAGTAGGTGTTACATCATAGGGATGTGGGGTAAAGGATGAGTGATCTGGGATACTACAAATGGCCACAGCAGAGTCACCCACCTGCAGCTAAATTAAATTGCTATTCTTCTGTAGCGGCAAATGCTGTTTGCTTAATTTTTTCTTTTTGTGTCTGAAAGAAGGACCAACTGTGGGACCAATAGTTTGCCCCATGCTTAAGCCAAAAATAGTACCCCTTTCCTTGGTAAGACAAGCAGCAAATGAAGGAAAACGTACAAGTCTCAAAAGTCACTTTTTTCACAGAAAATCAGTACAAAGCTCTTTAAACCACTTGGCCTACACTACAAAAGTAAAATAAAGACTGTTTCACCACAAAAATGTTTTTCAGTTACTTTACATAACTTTTAAGCTGACAAAAATGAGCACTCCCATTTAAAAGTGTGATACAGTATTAAAACACTCCATTAAAACACAGTAATTCCTAGTGTTAAAATAAACTTTCCTAAATAAGAAAGTGATAAAGCAGACACAATGTTTAGAAAATGGATGTGTTTTCCACTAAGGGAACTTATCTGTCAACAAAGGAACAGCACAAGCTTACTGTCAATCCTCGAAAGCCTCAGAGGACCGTACTCTTCCGCAGCAGTAAAGAAGGGCTTCATGCCCAGACTTGTCTTTTAGTCAACTCAGCCTGAGCTGCCTGACAGTTTGGGTAAGTGAAAGGTACCCTGAAGCTTTCAAAGTTGGCCATCTGTTATATCCTTGGGAAGATGTAACCCATATAACCAAGGCTACTGTAGCAGTAATCAATATGATGAACATCAACAGGTATTGGTTGTCAAATCTAGACATGATTTCTTTTCCAAAATACTGGTATTAAAGAAAACTGCTGAAACAGTTGCAAAGGGGCCACATGAGATAGAGTGGAAACAGTTAATGAGTATGCTGTTGTTGATGATGTTGCATGCTCTATATGATCTATGAACGTAGTAGTTGTTAGGTGTCCCGAGTCATTGGAAATAAGTACGTCTGAGAAAGTTAAGAGTGCTGTCAGAAAAAAAAAACATGTTAATTTCTAGAGAGGATTTTTTTAAAAGGTAATTAAGGGGACTGATAATAGAAAGCTCTTTCAGGGGTGATTGATAATAGAAAGCTCTTTCAAGAAGTCCAGAGAGAGAGAGAGAAAGGATTAGAGAGATGAATTTAAACACATTAGTTTATTTGGGTGCCATTGATTCTGATAGTGGTATAATAATGGTGTTTCTACATTATGTGGCCAACCTGCTATAAGTAAGGGACAGATGAAAAAGAATGTAAACTTGGTAAAATATATAGTTCATACAGTGTTTAATAAATCATGAAAAGAGAGTCGTATCTAACCTGCAATGCTCCTTTATTGATTCCAGTGGTTGGTCAGCTTCTTCCTCAAAGATTTTTCTGAGGTAGAATGGGGAAGGTAGAAGTCAGAGGAAGAGAGGGGTCTCTTGGTGGAATAGAAGTGGTGGTGAATAGATGATAACTTCAGTGTTGAAGTCTTCTGCAGAGAAGGTAAAGCTAGTCACAGTGGTTTGGACCTGCTGAGAATTTTGTTAATTTCTGCCCAGAATATTTTGTCATGTGAGAGTAAGTATGCTAATTTTCTCCCAGTAGTAACTGACCTTTTGGCTTCAAATTTTCTTTTTGGTGTGATCTGTAAGAGAAATATATAAGGATTTAAATGCAGATATCTGGTCTCTTTTCCAGATGCCCCAGGTTTTATCCTTGTTTCTCTGTTTTTCTCTTTTATCAGCTGAGATACATAGTTGGACACCCCGGGATCATGATTTCCTTTCTTGTAGCAGATAATAGGAGGGAAGAATTTACTTTGTAATATTCTAACTCTTTCCTCCATTTTAAAAGTGCCTACCCTTTTAGTCAGGAAAAAAGTATAGTGAAGGGTCAGCTGGTGAGAGTTAGTCGTATGACCTCCGAGGACAGTGACTTTGACTTGGAGGTACTGAAGTTAAAAGAAATGTTCACTGAGAGGGGCTATCCTAGCGGATTGAGAGAACAGTTGGCTAAGGAAGTAAAAGAGGGTAGGCAAAGTAGATTTTGCCCTATAATAGGGATGGACAGCTTGATGGAAGAAAGGTCCATTGAGCCAAGTATAGATACTGCACCTGTAAGCAAGAACTATGAGTCTTCCTTTACCACTGACTTTAGTGGGGATGCTATTGTTATTAGAGACATTTTGAATAATGAATGGGGTAAATTCTCCCAGTTGTCTGACCTTAGAGGAGTTAAGGATACTTCCCTCATTTGTACTTTTAGAAAAGGTCTGAATATTTAAAATTTGATAGAAAGAATTTTTTTCAGCTAGGACTAATCGTTATAAATTAGGGACATACAAATGTGGTAGATGTCCCCAGTGCCCTCTGATAGCACAAGGTGAATCGGTGACTGTAGAAGCACATAGCAAATGTATAGCTGCGACTAGCCATTCCTCATGTGAATATATGGGTCCGGTGTATATAGCTAAGTGTCGATCATGTCCCACTTTTTATATTGGTAAAACGGAGAGAAAGCTAAAGAGATGAATATATGAGCACACTAGGGACATTCGTAATCAAAATGTTAATAACGCCCTGTATAAATACACTTTGGTTTGTGATCAGGCTGTTTTTTCCTTTTATGTGTTAGAAGAAATTCCTTGTGATGTGACAGGAGGTTAATGGGAGTCACAAATTGAGTACCGTGAGTTATATTGGCAGGTTATCCGTGAAGCTTACAGGGAACCTGGATTAAATGAGAATGGTTCCCTTTTGCCTGTCCTGAAGTTAAGGGCAGCAAGATTGTAATGTGTAAATTGTGCAATATTTATATAAGTTTTTAAAAAAAACTTATAATTTTAATAACATTATTATTAATTTTAGACAGTAATATTTAGGGTAAAAAGGTTTATGGTTACAGTTTTATACATGTTTTTAAATGAGAATATAGGACAGCTTAGTTCAGTGCTGTATTTGCATGGAGCCCAATATGCTTTCATTTTTTCTGTCTCTTTAAATGTTCCTTAAGTTGTTAATGGCTTTTGAGTTTATTAATTATTCAGTTTGATTGTAGATATAAATAGGGGAGTGATTTTATTTCCAGTGTTCATTTCTGATGAAGTGTTTTGACTAAAACATACTTAATAAACTAGTGATGTTAAATACCTAAAGTGCCTGCCTTTCATTCATTTGGGATTATTTGTGGCTGTACATCTACTGGAGTTGGTTGAATCCTCGGGGTCTTTGGAGTGTTCTACTTTGTAAGTTGAATACAGCATTATTTAGAAAGAAGCCTACAGTATCTGGGGCTTGTGAAAGGTAAAACTGAGACCAGCGTAATGTTGAAAGTTCAGTTTGAAGAACATGGATATGACTATAAAAGGTGTTTCTTATATGTACAAGAAATGATGGGGCTTTCAGTTTTTTTTTTTATTAGACCAGAACAAGGTGATGAGATAGTGGCTGCTAAGGTAGGAAGCTGTACAGTTAGTGTGATTTTTTTTATTGATTTTCACTAACAACCACATCAAGCAGTGAACAGTTAGATGGATTGGGTTAGGCTTTGTTAGATCATTCACTAGGAGGGATAGGCCAAAGTTTGTTACAGTGCCAAGGTGAACTTCTCTAGCAGGGGCAGGAATGATCATGAGGTATAGAAGTCTTGACTGATATTAGGCTGGACAGTAATTGACTGGAGCCCAAAGACATCACAAATTCAAATGCAAGAAAAGCTTCTTAACCTGAGAAAATGAAACATTTTTTGCCTTACTTGCTCAGTTAAAATAATTTCCAAAACTAAACTGTGAACGGACAATCAGCGGTGTTAAAGTTAAACTCAGACACAATGTAACCAAAACAATTTGGTTACATTGCGTCTGGGTAAATTTAATTTTAACACCACTGATTGTCCTTTCAGGGTTTGGTTTAAGCAGTTATATCTCATGATATCACTGTTTTTTGGTAAAATAATTATCTCAAATTTAATCTGCTTAATTACAGCACTGAATCCTGCAGTTCAGTACAACAAAGTTACACTGAAACAATAGTGTTGCATGTAGTCTGCCTTTCAAAATATGTAGTTTGGAAAGAGACAAGGCAGCCTACACAATCAGTGTCACTTGCTTGAAATGGAATACAATGTGATTGGCACTCTAGAAATGAATGACTTAATGTGTAATTTTTTTTTTCCTGTTCAGCTGAAGTCATTTTCTCATACATAATGTGCTTAACCATGGCAATGAGTACCACAGATTGAGTGCAATGATTAAGCTGCAGTGAAACAAAAGGGATTCACTATACAATCTTGAAATACTGAAATGTTGAATTTCAGTATTTTGAGACAGAATAGTCGAAAAACCACATACACGAAAACCCACAATCACGAATACTACAATCACGACCATTCACACACACACACACACACAAACCAGGACATAATCACAAACACTCACATACACCTACCTAACTAAACAAACATAACAACACACGTAAACACACTTAACCTACCTATAAGCAGTGGGGTAAGCCCCCCTGCAACCCCCACACCCCCCTACTTATATAGTCTAACTCCGAGGTTGCACTAAACACACAAACACACAAAAAAACACCACCGCACACACTCACATACACTAAAATCCCTACCCATTATCCTCACACAATACTTACCTGAAACCCTAGATAAATCCACAAACCGCACCACATGTCACGAACGCGACACCACAATAGCGGCGGATTCAGCATAGTGTAGTTTCGGTTAACTGTACTTTCCACTATTCGGTCTCGATGTGCTGAATTTTGACATTTCAGTACATCGAGATTGTCTAGTGTACCAAAACAAAAGATGTATATGTGGTCTTGCCTTTCATGTTCTGTTGTTTAAAATGGAACAAGTAGCTCACAAAACTAGTGCTACAGCATTAATAAGTTAAGTGTCATCAATGCTGTCATTAGTGAGTTAAGTAGGCCAACATTTAGTCTGTTTATGGGGTGTTGAGTACAGTGGTTGGATGTTTGAAAAGTGGAGCTATTTGGACCAGCGTAGTATTCAAGGATTTTGTTCAATACCGCCCGAAAATAATGACAGAAGAAATTGAAAGATGCTCTGCAGATGTGATTTGTGAGAGTGTATATCTATTAAATGCTAGCTTGCACTGCATTTGAATTGTTTTTACTGCTGTTTTAACTACTTTTCCGTATTAAAAAAAAAAAATCTAAGCCTGTTTCCTACCTTTCCTGTAACTAGTGTAGTCCAGATTCAGATTTGCTGTATCCAGGACTGCATGTAAGCTTCTGAGCCCCCCAATCTTTCTGTGTTGGAGGGAAGCCTTCTAGCTTATCAGTGGGAGTGTTAAGCACTAGGTAACCTATCTACGACATAAGGAGTGGTTTTAGCCCAGAAATTGTAGTTATTGGCCGTTTCGGCAATTTTTCCATCTCTCTCAACTTTCTGATTTAAAAGCCCGCATTTGCACTTGTTTCCCCCCTTTCCTGTAACTAGCTTAGTCCAGACACATATTCTTAGTTTTAGCACTTGAATTTGCTTATTCGTGATCAGCACTTGTTCAGAACTTGTTGTAAGCACTAAATAACCTTCTTGTATTCACTTTCTTCACTTATCTAGAGGAAAATAGTTTTTTATTCAGGCATGTCCAAGGGTCAGCTCCTAATGTTCTCTCCTGTCTATCTGATGAATCTGGGCATCTTGGGACAATGTAGAAATTGCCTCATGTACACAGACAACCCTCTCCTCCTACCACCCAACACTACAACCTGTGAGAGATGCACTTATCTAGTCAAACTGGAGGTAAAGCTCTCTCCAACCAAGACTGAACTTGACAGTCAAGAGGAGAAGTTAAACACTTGCACCACACCACTCATCACATAGTCTCCCTAAATCTACACCACCAAAATCCACACATAGAAACACAAAAACATTCATGGAAGCTCGCAATAATAACCTGCTCAAGCAACAGAGACCTCCAAAGCAGAAATGCAAGCAACCTCCACCCCCCCAACACAACCCAAATGACACATAGCCCACAGACTCAGTGTGCTACTCAACCACAGCCAATAAGGCAAACAACGTACCCAACGCACTAGTCATAGGTGACTCTATAGTCAGGCACATTGATGTCCCACTCACCAGGCTAAACAAGGAGAAGGTTACTGTCAGCTGCCTGTCAGGTGCCAGGATCCGCCACATAACCCACACACTCAGGTCACTCCACAACAAATACAAATATGACTCTGTCATTGTCCATGTTGGTGTGAATGACCTGAGATGTACCTCCCTGGACTACATGAAAAGAGACATGGAAGAGCTCTCTGATCTTGTAGCCCAGGCAGGTATGACCCTTGCCCTGAGTAGCATTCTGCCATCACCCAGAATGATACCACAGTACAAGGACAAAATGATCGGCTTCAACAATTGCCTAAGCTTCTGGTGTCATTCTAAAGGGATCCAGTATCTGTCTGCCTGGGATGACATGGTTGACAGACCACGATGCTCAGCCAGAGATGGCCTTATGGATACTGGCTAAGGTTCTTGCCACCCCTATAGTGCCTTTTTAGGCAAGGTTCAAATGACAAATTCACCACTGTAACAGGTACAAGCAAGCAAAATCTGAGGGTAATACTACTCAATGCTAGAAGTCTAAACATCAAAATGCACTCACTCGAGGCAGTCCTTAAAATGGAGAACATCGACATCTGTGCAGTGACAGACACCTGGTTCAAGGCTTCAGAGAGCACCCCTGCATTACCAGGTTATAATTCATACCACAACTTTCAGCCACCTAACCTGGACCAAAAATCTAAAGGCGGAGGCGTCTCCATATTCATTAAGGATATCCACACCTCCAGGCTAGTTGCTCAGCATAATGCATCCGAGATTATCCAAGTGCAACTAACTCTGGGCAAGACCGCAATCCAAATTATAGCTTGCTACAGATCTCACACCATGCCCCAGGATTCCCACTCCTCATTTCTTGATACACCGGAAAATATTAGGGTACAACCTAACACCCTAATAATAGGTGATTTCAACTACCCCACCATTAAAATGGAAAACTACTCATGTACCAACTCTTTTCCTCAATGTTTTCTGGAATTCATAAATTCCAATGCCTTGGATCAACTTATTCATGCCCCCATCAGAGGCAGCAATATCCTAGACCTGGTCATTACCAACATGGGCGACTAGTGTTCCACACCAGAGGTCAATTCCTCGTTGAACAGATCCGACCACAAGCTAATCATCCTAGACATCCACATCCTGCCCTTACCCCCCATTAGGGAAACCACCGTAAAAAATTCTCCAAAGCCAACTTTACGCTTCTTAAGATAGAAGTGGCAAACTTCACAACACCTATTCAGACGGACAATAGAGGTATAACTGCTGAATCCTACACAAATGCACATAGTAAGCACTTACACGCATGCATGGATCGTGCTATCCCTAAAAGAACCAAGAGGCTATCCTCCAAAAAAGGAAGCCAATCTGGGGTCTCTTGCCATAAACAAACTCTACAACAGAAGAAAGAAACTGCTGCAAAAAAGAGTAAAATCCCATGACTGGAGGAACTTCCTGGTCAGCCTCAGTAAGAAGCTGAGATCCCTCATAAAATCCTCCAAAGCTTGTTACAAAAACAAAATCGCCACTGTTTCTAAAGACGACCACAAAGCATTCTATAGCTATGTCAAGAATCTCAATGGCAACACTCAGATCTGCTCTGAGTTACAGCACAATGGCACTAAATATACAGAACCAACTGATATTGCTAACATCCTGGCAGATAGGTTCAGTGTTAACTTTACCCCCCTCTCACCCCCAAAAGGACCCATCTCTATACTGGAAGAATGCAAAGTTCCTGTAATCACGGCTGCACAGGTAAAAAAAAACACACTCTCCAAAGCCAAGAACACAGCATCCATGGGACCTGACAATATCCGAGGTTGTGTTCTACATGAACTACAGAATGATCTGGCACCCCACCTAAGTACCATGTTCAATCACAGCCTCACCTCAGGCTTTGTGCCCACTGAATGGTGCACAGTGATTGTTATCCCACTCCACAAAGGGTGATCCACCACGGACCCCAGGAACTACTGCCCCATTAGCCTGATGAGCCTAGTCTGCAAGACCATGGGACATATCATCATGGAACTTAGATACAAAGACATTGGTAATCTCCAAATTCTGAACCCCACCGAGTTTGGGTTTGTAAAAGGCAGATCATGTCTCCTAAACCTGATAGACTTCTTTGAAGCAGTCACCAAAACTGTAGATGAGGGTAAGGTAGTTCACACAGCCTGTCTAGATCTCACCAAGGCATTTGACACCATCCCCCCACTCTGGAATTATAGATAAACTCACTAAGCTAGGTATAAATCCCTATGTCACAAGATGGGTTGCCAACTGGCTCACTGACAGAACCCATACTGTGAAAGTAGCAGACTCCAAATCCGACCTCAGACCAGTGACAAGTGGAGTACCACATGGTTCAGTCCTGGGTCCTCTCCTGTTTGGTATCTACTTCTCTGAAGTACAGGCTAACACAGAAGGTCTTTGGCTAATGAAGTTCGCAGATGACTGCAAACTAGCAGCCATAATAGAAACTCCTAACGCTGTGGACATCCTACAAAAGGGCCTCACTAAGACAGATGCCTGGTGTCAAAGCCATGGCCTCAAGCTCAATGCCAAAAAGTGCATTGTCATCCCTTTTGGTAAAAACTCTGTACACATGAACTACCACATAGGCGGTAGTTTACTTAACACCAAAAGTGTGATAAGAGACCTTGGGACACAGGTGGACAGTAGTCTCTCCTTGGATAATCACATCACCACAGTAGTCAGGAAATCCTTCTACGTGGCACACCTCATCACAAAAGGTTTCTCATCCAGGAAAAAAGAGGAAATTGTTCCCCTCTACTCATCACTCATTAGACCCATTATAGAGTACAGTGCCCCTTTTGGTATGTACCTCACAAGTCATCTACAACAACTGGAAAGGCCACAGAAATACCTCACAAAGAGGATTACCTGCCTCAAACAGATTCCCTATGCAGACTGTCTCAAAAAACTCTAGCTTTACTCCATCGCATATCGCCTACTCACAGGCAATTGCTGCCTAACATACAAAGCTATGTCAAACCCAGAGCTGTTGGACATGCTCCACTTAAAGAAATTCCAGTCTCTCCGGGCTGCATGCTCTAGGGACCTAAACCTTGTCACCACAATAAACAGAACATGCTGGAAGGATAGATTCCTGTCCCAGAGACTTCCCATACTCTGAAACAAACTACCTATCCATATCAAATAAAGCTCCTCATTAGCACTCTTCAAGAAAAATCTTGATGATTGGATGGGAAATAGGAAACTCACCCCGGGATCACTTCTGTGGCTCTGTTCAACAGGGGCACAGAAGAATAATCTTCTTGGGTGGCGAAAGCCAGGGTACCTTTTTGGCTAGGCTTATATAGGCCCTAGGGTCAATAGCCTAGTACCTACCTATGAACCTATGAAGGGCAATCAGTTTATAGTCAGTGCAAAGCAATTAACAAAGAGATAAGAAGTAAAACAGGTTTTCTGTCATTTCCTGAGTCTAAATAACTGGCATATGCAGTTTAGTCTACTGGTCAAGAAAAAGGGGACAGTGGCCAACTTAGTAAGAGGTCCTTAGAGTGCACATATTATGTCGCACAGAGACTTTCAATCACAGAGCAGGCATGTATTTGACTGATTAAAGTTAACAGACAGCAAGGTTCTTCACAATAAATGTGCTTACATTATACAATATCAAAATTCATAGTAAACTTGTAGGAGTAGGGCCTTGTTGCAGAGCTCCTGCAGTATCAAGGGCAGATGTAGTGACTGCAGGCTATTATACAATGAAAAATTCTCAGTAAACGTATAGGAGTAGGGCCTTGTAGCAGAGCCCCTGCAGTATTGAGGTCAGATGTAGTGACTGCAGGCCCTGCTGTATGATGGAAAATAGTGACTGAGTGTAAGAGGAGACACTCCAGATATCAATGCTGTCTTCAGATGGCAGGATGGCCATATCATTATCTACACTGATTTCTCCTTCCAGTTTACTAGAGTTTTGACATCCTTAGGACACCCCTTATACCTCTCACACTTTCAAAATAGGCTGGACTTCTGCTATAGCAGCAGACCAATCTTCAGAAGATCTTAAGAAGTTAGACAGACAATCTTCCACTTCTTATTTAAAATATATACCCAAGTCTGATTATATTTATTTTTTAAAATTCTGCTTACTTTTAAGTCTTGAACCATCCTCATTTTTGGGGCATTCGTTTATTTCTGAAGCATTTTTTTAGAAACTGTATCCATCCCAAGAGTGTTAACCTTGGGCTAGACCATGACAAATGATGTGTAAAAGATTTCTTGGGTTGTATTGCAACTAGGTTGTCAAATTTTCCCAAAGATGTTGGGAGAAACAAACAATTTGGTTACCATCATTCTCCATTCTGGGGGGAACAATTTGGGTTTCATCCCTGAAAAGCAACTCATATACTACATTTTACATGATCTAGCAATTACTAGGCACACTTAGCCTGGTGTACTTATAGTCTGGGAAGGTATTATTCTAAGGCTTTACTGGACAGGAGCTTTAGACCAATGAGCTATAGATAAGGCTAGAAGGTTTGCTAACCACAGGGGTTCTAGAGCAGGCCCATGTTTAGGAGTTTTCACTTTGGGACATCATGATTTTCATAATAAAGATACAGTCTGGCTCAATAAGGATGGAGCCCACTTATCAAACAGTGGTTTGGACTTAATGTCAATTTAAGTTTGTTTTTAAAAGAGCACTGTTGAGGCTCCATTTGTGCTATACCAAGTTATGTTACTTGTTAGACAAGTATAATTACTTTTACAACCTTTGGACTTAAGGTATTTCAAAAAAAAGAAGGGAGGACAAGCTGGTGGGTGTTTCGTCATGGTCTCAGCCCTCCTTTGTTACATTTCCCCCCCTTTTTCTATTGATTGGTATTGAGGAACAAGAAGGCAGATCTTAACAGCACTATGCTGGCAGTGGCAGGATCGGTGGCTTATGGTTATTGTAATCAAATCAAATTGTAGGCCATTCAGAAGGGCTTTAGGTGACACCACCGAACAATAGGCCTGTGCTTAGATAGGTGATGTTGAAGTTTATAATTTGTAATGTGGTTTATGGTTATTATATATATTTAAAGTTATATGCAGTAGAAAGCCACAATCGTTATTATTAGTAAAATTATTAAGGCGACTCCTGCAAACATGTGGCCAGTGTTTTTTTGTTTGGGAACAGAGTCCAGAGACAAATTCTTGGGTGTTTTATTTCTAATATAGAAGCGAATCTTTAGGAAGTCAAACTTGGCTATCTGCCAGTGATTCTGGAACTTTTCCAAGCTCAACTTGCCAAGGTCAGGGATGGCAGCAAAGCTGCTCTTTACTGTTCACTATCTGATCTACATTTTTCCTTTTAAGTTATAGATTTCTGTTCACGTAATGTTTGCTTTCTCATTAAAAAATACAACAAAAAGACTAAAATAAATAGTATTTTAACTTAATTAAACTTTACATAGAATGGCAATGCATTTCTTTCTGTACCCGAGTTCTTCATCTTTATTGTTTTCCCCTGTAAATGGCATAGACATTGAGCAGTGCTTCCTTTTCTTTCTTGGTAACGCACCTCTGCTCATTTTGAATGTCTTTAATGTAAATGTTGGTACTGAAATACTGTGGTCCCTTCATTTCCTCATCTTGCAAGTTTAACACTAATCATTTTTATTTTCTCTGCAAATAGCATTTGTTTTCAGTAGTCGTCGAAAAAAGATGTATTAACAAATGAACTACGGCCTAAAGCAGTAAGACTCTAATGTCAGTACTGGCAAAAGCTAAACAAAAGTCACATAAACTACTAAATATTCAGTTTAAGAATATCAAGAATATTATTTTATAAGAAGGCAGATAAAACTTATATTTCAAATGGAAATAAGGTTTTGTAATCAGAGTGATAATACACATAACACAAGGAGGAATCAGGTTAACTGTGTATAAAACAAATGCAACACATCTCTCATATAAATTCATGTTTGTGAAAAATGGAGAGCTGCTAATTTTCATTGTTTAGCATTTACGAATTGACAAAAACTTGTAAGAATGAAAAGAATGACAATGAAGAATTCTAATCAGCTACAAAATCAGTTTAAATTAATTAAAGAAAATGGTGCAATGGTGTAGTTGAAATTACATTTGTAAGAAGGTCAGGCAATTTATTTTTCTAGATGTCTCCTGCATTACTTTATGGTCAGAAAAAAAGAAACAAAGCTCAGTTCTGCAAGTACCTTAACACCATTTGCAGCACCTAAGGCTTTATTATTTTTGACCATAAAAGCTAGAAGTTTCTTTCGGGTCCCTGTTATATACAGTACAATTATTAGTTATCTACATTGTGGTACGTCCCTAAAATAACAAAGATAATACATGGATGTACAATATTCCAATTAAAATGCACTTTACCAAAAAAACAAGTTCAGTCATAAAATAATGAAACAAGCCATTAGAATGGTGAAAGAAGTGTCATGAGAAAGCCTGGTTCATTTCAGATCATAGTTACAATAGTTTATAGTTGTTAAAAACTCAACAGTGGCCAAATAAACCAATTGTAAAGAAGATGTTAATTCAAATAATTCTGCAGCGTTGCTGCAAAAGTATTTATCTTTAGGTAGCTTCATAGATTTTAAGTTTAAAATCCAGAATTCAGAATTCTCATAAGATCAAAACATGTTTTCATTTGCTCTGCTTTGAATGGAATTTAGGATAGCAATACATTCTTAAGATATGTAACTTCATTGTTTCTGAAAGTATTATTTAAAGACTGATTGGATATTTAGATTTCCTGTAATGCTTTGAACTGGAATATATGCTATTTTCAGTCATCATATAAAATAATTACATATGCACTCTTTGCATGGTTGTAGCCTAGAGGTTAAGGTAGCAAAATGTAAATAATATTCATCATAAAGAACTAAGTTACAGCTTCACTTCCCCGTTATATACATCATTCTAAACAAAAATCTCTTATTCCTCCAGTCTCCAATAATGACTCTACAAAAATGTGCCTAGAAGGATTTACTTACCAAATAAAAAATGTCATCTGCAAAAAAATGTCTTATGTAATGAGGTATTATAGATCCAAGTAAAATGCATGAAAATGAGTGGTGACAGTCATAACATGTCACACTTGTTTATTCAAATCTTAGGGGTGAATTTAATACAGCCTACATATTTTTCCATGTAAGCATCTCTTCGTGCTGCTTACATGGATGCGAACAATTTTAGATTCAGTAATCGCTGCTGAGCAGCGTGCCCACATGCGCCGACACTGAAACTTTAGTGGCATGCAAATCACCTCATAAGCAGGGGAATCTCATGCAAATGAGGCAGGTAGAGTGATCCAGCAAGCTGATAGGCAGCTCTGCAGACCTTGTGTCAGTGTCAGTAGAGTACACAGAAAAATTCCATGTACAGGAATATAGACAGACAAAAGAAGCTGTAAAAACGTAGACAGATGGACAGAAATGGCATACAGATATGAGCAAAATTATACTCTGTGTGTCTGAAAAATTAAAGGAAATAAGTTAAATTTATTTTTTTTAATAATCTGAATATGTTTTCATGGCATGCCACTGTGCACAAACATGCTTTATAAAAACTAAAAAAAAAATTGGAAAAAATAAAATTAATACTATGTAACAGAAATGTATTATAGGACCCTGCATGGAATATCTGCAATGGTGCATTGGTGCTGTTGCTAACGTGGTAGGGCTTTGAAGCATGTAGCTTCCAGGCTGTGAGCATGGATCCCTATGGAAATGAAGTGGAGTTACTGAATAGAATAAAGGGGCAATCATGTCTGCATGTACCCTTTATGTACACAGAGAACCATGTTGTTGGTTACAGAGGAAATAGCTGATATCAGGGGAGAGTGTGTCAAATGCCTTCTAAGCTTATTTCAGCTTAGCTGCTCCTTTGTATGGCATGCCACCATGCTGAGTGTGCCCTTCCAAAGGGGGTGTGCACTCACTTCTAAGCTTTGTTTACCTAAGGAGACCATATTTCAGTATGTTTGCATGGCGCACTGCCATGATGAGCATGAAGTCTAGGGGTCTGTGCACTAAGTGCTAAGCTTTGTTTCCTATGGGGTGCACATTTGCACTGCTCACCACATTGCTGAGCGTGTCTAAAAGCCATTGACACAGTAATTAGTTTTGACCCCTGTTTAACTTAAACTAGGGCCATTAAATGATGTTAATGATATGCTAGGCTGGTGGAATGCATCACAGGTAGCCAATCACATAGTCAGCACCTACAGCAGAGTACTATAAAGTATGCATACACCCTACAATCTGATTTTCCCCCATACTTTGCACCATTGGAGTACAGAATTGGGGAATTTTAACTGAGAGAATGCTAGGGGCTGCTGCAGGTCTGCTACATTTGTGTGTGCTAGATGCTGAGATCAATGCTGCTGCTGCTGACAATAGGCCTAGACTGAGAAGGAGAAGAGTGTTCAGGCCCAGGGTAACCTTCCAGGAGCTACATGAGCTGGAGATTGTAGAGCACTACAGGGTGGACAGGGACATACTACAAGAACTCACTGAACTCTGCTGCCCTCAACTCAGACCCAGAGTCAACAGAGGGGAACCCATTCCAGTGAAAACAAAGGTATGTGTAGCCCTTAGGATACTAGCTGCAGGTACATTCCAAAGACCAACTGAGCTACAGCAGAATGACACTAGATATACTGATCTCAAGGATATTGCCAATATCCTGGCAGATAGATTCAGTGCCAACTTCACCCCCATCTCACCCCCTAAAGCGCCCATCTCAATACCGAAATAATGCCAAATTCCGGTAATCACGGCCACTTAGGTAAAAAACACACTCTCCAAAGCCAAGAATACAGCATCCATGGGACCAGATGACATCCCGGGATGTGTACTGCATGAACAACAAAATGAACTGGCACCTCACCTATGTGTCATGTTTAATCATAGCCTCAGCTCAGGCTTCATGCCCACAGAGTGGTGCACAGCTACAGTCATCCCACTCCACAAGGGGGGATCCACTTTGCATCCTGGGAACTACCGTCCCATCAGTCTGATGAGCCTGATCTGCAAGGCCATGGAATGTATTATCATGGAACTTATAAAGAAAGACATTGGCAACCTGCAAACACTGGACCCCCCTCCAGTTTGGGTTCATGAAGGGCCGATCTTGCCTCCTGAACCTGATCGACTTCTTCGAATCAGTCTCCACAGCCATGAATGAGGGTTAGGTGGTTCACACAGCCTACTTGGACCTAGCCAAGGCTTTCAACACTATCCCCTACTCTGGAATCATAGTTAAACTAACTAAGCTGGGCATTAATACCTACATCACTCAATGGGTTGCAAACCAGCTTACTGACAGAACACACACTCTGTAAAAGTAGCCGACTCCAAATCCTGCTCCAGACAAGTGACAAGTGGTGTACCCCATTCTGTCCTGGGACTGCTCTTGTTTGGCATCTACTTCTCTGAAGTACAGTCCAACACTAAGGGACTCTGGCTTACAAAGTTCGCAGATGACTGCAAGCTGGGAGCCATTATTGAATCCCCAAATAATGTGGATATACTACAAAAGGGCCTTACCGAAACAGATGCCTGGTGGTAGAGCCATGGGGTCAAGCTAAATGCCAAAAAATTTATAGTTGTCCCCTTTGGGAAAAAACATGTACCTGTGAACTACCACATAGGTGGCAGTACACTAAACACTGAAAGTGTGATAAGAGACCCAGGGACATAGGTGGACAGTGGTCTCACCTTTGATAACCACATAGCCACAACAGTTAGAAAATCCTTCTACGTGGCACAACTCATCACAAAGGGCTTTTCATCCAGAAAAAAGGAGGTCATTGTCCATCTGTACTCATCCCTCATTAGACCTATTATAGAATACAATGCCCCGTTTGGTATGTACCTCACAAGACATCTGCAACAACTATAAAGGCCACAGAAGTACCTCACAAAAAGAATCACAGGCCTAAAGCAGATGCCTTATGCTGACCATTTAAAGAAACTCCAGCTACACTCTGTCTCTTATCGCCTACTCAGAGACTATCTCTGCCTAACATATAAGGCTATGTCAAACCCAGAGTTGTTGGACATGCTACACTTAAAGAAATCCCAATCTCTCTGAGCCACATGTTCCAGGGATCTTAACCTTGTCAACATGATGAATAGAACATGCTGGAGGGATAGGTTCCTGACCCAGAGACTCCCCATACTCTGGAATAAGCTGCCCATACATGTCAGGCAGAGTGCCTCAATGGCCCTCTTCAAGAAGAACCCTGATGATTGGATGGGAGATAGGAAATTCACCACGGGGATCACATCAGTAGCCCTGCTAGACAGGGCTCCAGGAAAGTAAATATTTTTGGGAGGCAATAGCCAGGGAATCATTATGACGAGGCTTGTATAGGCCCTGGGGCTGATAGCCTAGTACCTATCTATGAACCTATGAACCTAAGATGGGGGTATTACAGGCATCAGTATCCAGGGTACCCCACCAGTTCCTGAAGGCTATGCTGCCACATGCCAGTGAGCACATTTCTTCTCCCCTCACCCCTGAGGTGAGGACCAACAATATGCAACACTTCTGCCATGTAGCACACTACCCTAAGGTACTGGGTGCCATAGACTGCACTTATGTACACATCAAGTCACCACCCAGTGAGGAGGGTAGAATCTATGTCAACTGCAAGGGGTACCACTCCATCAACTGCCAGGTTGTGTGCAATGCCCAGGGCATTATAATGAATGTGTGTGCTGGCAGCCCTGGCAGTTAGCACAACTCCCATATTTGCCATGCATCACAGCTGTATCAAATGTTTGCTAGGGGACACATCCCACATAGCCATTTACTGGGGGCTGCTGGCTACACACTGGAAATGTGGATGATGACACCCATCAGAAATGCACACACCCACAGAAGAACACAATAATGAGGCATATGCACAAACTAGGAACATCATAGAGTGTGTGTTTGGGCTTCTGAAGTCACAGTTCCAGTGCCTCGATGTATCTGGTGGAGCCCTGCAGTACACTCCAGCCACATGTGCACAGATATTCACAGTATGTGCCATGCTACACAATATGATCCTGCGGAAATAGCTACAGCAGGATCAGCAAAGGGAATGGATACACAGTCCCCCACCAGTGCCTAGGTCACCGCAGCCATACTCACAGCAGGACCTGGGGGAGGAACCCCCTGATGATGTCCCTGTAGGAAGACATAGGCATGCACAGTATGCCCTGGCTTTGGGTAAGAGACAATGCATAACACATTCACTGACAATGTAGGGCCCCGTGGACATCTTACTCCTAGTCACATACATATAGTAAAATTGTTGATGCCAGGCAACCCACACAATCTGTACTTATCCATGTTGTGAACTCACAGGAGGCAAATGCACACAAGGTGGGCAGAAAAAGGGCTTCAAGGACACTCTGAAAGTCTCCCTGTAGAACTTTGTAATTGATCTGGACTCCTGGGAAACTCTAGCCCAAGACCGTCCCACCTGGCGAAGCTGCATCAGCAAAGGCACTACTTCCTATGAGCAGAGCAGAACTACAGAGGTACAGAGGGAGCATGAGCTGCATAAATCCATAGCCATCTCTTTGCCAACCAACTCAACAGACCATTTGTGCCTGATATGTGGCAGAGCTTTCTGAGCTTGCATCGGACTGATCAGTCACAGCCGGACACACCGTACCCAGTCAACCTCCTTGATGTGATGTCCTTGGTCATCGTCAACAATGACAGATGAACAACAACCTATCCATGCATTGGCTGTGTACTGCTTGCATCACACAGAGTCAGCCCTGAACTACAGTTCTGTCAACTGCTGCATTTACAAGGTAAGTCCCTAACCTACGCACTACTTGTCAGGATTAATGTAATACAGTATCATATGTATGGATCCGTTGCATCTATGTAAGGAAATATAATGAGGCCTTCTTTAGTTATATCAGGAACCTGGGCGGCAACTCCCAGATATGCACCAAGTTAGTGCAAAATGACAAAAAATACACTGAACCCACAGACATTGCCAACATCCTGGCAGACAGATTCAGTGCAAATTCCCCCCCCATCCCCCCCAAAAGAGCAAATCACCATTCCAACAGAGTGTAGCCTCCCAGACATCACAGATGAACAGGTGAGAGCTGCCCTCTCCAAAGAAAAAAACACAGCATCAATGGGACTGGACGGTGTCCCGGGCTGCATCTTACATGAGCTACAAGATGAACTTAACCCTCACATTAAGTCACTGTTCAAGCTCAGCCTTACCACAGGATATGTACCCAAGGAATGGCGTACAGCAACGGTGGTCCCGCTCCACAGGGGAGGTGCCACAACAGACCCGGGAAACTATCGCCCTATAAGCCTGACTAGCCTGGTCTGCAAAGCTATGGAGCATATCATCATGGACCTCATAAACAATGACATTGGAAACCTTCAGACACTGGATCCTACCCAGTTCGGCTTTATTAAAGGCAGATCTTGACTTTTGAACCTGGTCAACTTCTTTGAAACAGTTACCAGGGTCATAGATGAAGGGAAAGTAATCCACACAGCCTACCTGGACCTCGCAAAAGCCTTCGACACAATACCCCACTCAGGTATCATAAATAAGCTCACTAGCTTAAATATCAACCCTATGTCACAAGATGGGTTGCGAACTGACTCAGGGATAGAACCCACATGGTCAGAATTGCAGGTGCCTTGTCAGACTCTAAACCAGTTACAAGTGGAGTCCCACAAGGTCCAGTTCTGGGACCTCTCTTGTTCGGTATTTATTTCTCTGAGGTACAGGCAAACACGGGAGGACTATGGCTGACCAAGTTCGCAGATGACTGCAAACTGGGTGTCATAATAGACTCTCATGCTGACACAAGCATCCTCCAAAAGGGTCTCACAGAGACAGATAACTGGTGCCAAAGTCATGGCCTAAAGCTAAATGCTAAAAAATGCAATAGTCGTTCCCTTTGGGAAAAACAAAGTGCCCACAGACTACCACATAGGAGGTAACACATTAAGACCTTCTATATAGCCCATCTCATCATGAAAGGATTCACATCTAGATCAAGAGAGGTCGTTGTGCCACTCTATTCATCACTCATCAGGCCCATAATTTAATACAATGCCCCATTTGGGATGTACCTTACCCGACACCTGCAGCAACTGGAAAGACCCCAAAAGTACCTCACCAAGAGGATCAAGGGACTCAAACAGATGCCCTATGCAGTTAGGCTAAAGAAACTCCAGCTCTACTCAGTTGCTTACCGCCTACTCAGAGGCGATCTGTGCCTGACATATAAAGCCATGTCCAACCCAGAATTAATGGACATGCTCCACCTCAAGAAATCCAAATCCCTTAGAGCTACACGCTTCAGAGACTTAAACCTCAGCGCAGAAATAAATAGGACATGCTGGAGGGACAGATTTATATCCCAGAGACTCCCTTCACTCTGGAACAAAATCCCAGTCCAGGTTAGGCAGAGCCCCTCACTGACCCTCTTCAAGAGAAATCTTGACAAGTGGATGGGAGATTGTAAGTATACCCCTGGGATCTCTTTGGGGTTCCTGCTAGACAGAGGCACAATAAACTAATCGTAAAGGGGCTATATTCTGTGACCTACTATTCAAAGGCAGAGTCTACAAATCTAAAAGGGTGGCAAAAGCCAAACACATTCTGGCTAGGCTTATAAATGCCCTAGGGCAGATAGCCTAGTATCAACCTATGAACCTATGGCCCTATGAAGCTATTTGGACAGCTGTAACACCCACATGGGACTACTGATACCCAGTCCAATAGTATGTGTCCCCTAATAATCACTAGGTATCATGGATGGAATCTTCACTACATCAGTCAAGGGAGATGTTAAACAGTGGGGTCACATGCTATTTGGACTACTGTCTATTCCAGCAGATTATGAGCTGTTGTTCCCCCATCCCCAACACAGCAGTGTTCCCATATAACTGTTTTAACAGTAAGTCAGCAATGGTATATCATCAGTCCAGGCAATTTCAGGGCTGTAACACAGTACTCTAACACACACTGTATGTCCCACACAAAGCAGAAATAACAACATACATATTTATGCTGCTGACTGTGTGACGAATGATTCCTCTCTGTCTGTCAGCCTATGTGGCTCAGTGGATTAAGGAAGTTATTATAGGTGATGGTGTTGATGGTACTAATCTGGATGTATTCACATCTTTTGCATATGAGGTACTATTATGTCAGTGTTGTCACATACTGTCATTCTGTGTGTGGTGTAACATTATGAACCTCAGTCACATAATAAGTACAGCAGACAGCTGGAGAATGCCATGGACATTTTGAGTGAAGTGCAGTACTGCAGAAACAGGGACTGATATAAATGTCTGTACCATACCTCGCAATCTCTTAGTGCAGGAAATCTGGACAAAGCCCAATAAATTAGGGGGACAAAGACCCACAAATAGGGGCATATTTTAAATATTGCTCTCATAAACTTAAAAAGTTGCTAGAATAACAGGGTTTGTTTCAACAGACATTTTTCTGAAGGATTTGAAGTTAGAAACTCAAATGTATGTCATTATTTAGTGACTTCAGTCCTCAGTTCATCCAATTGATTTGCCAGAAAACCACGCATTTTATGAGGAACACACCAGAATTATGAGCCAAAAGTCTGGACATTCTGCAGAACTCTGGACAGTTGAGAGGTATGGTGTGTAACACAAATCCCGGACTGGAGTACAGGTAGGTGTGGCCTGGAGTCACTTTATAAGTACTGACAGTCACAGTGGGCATGCCCAAACACTTTGTTAAAATGAGAACAATTCTGTTGCCCCATTATCAGAATGACCTGTAATGCATATATATGTCTATACATACAGACATATATGTATACATATCTGTCTGTTACTATCTCTCTCTCTTACATACATAGTATATTTATCACTATGTAGTGTCAAGTAGATATATACCGATATATATAGCTATAAATATATATCACAATCATGCACAGACTCTCCCCATATATCTACATAACACACATACATATTACACACACACACACACACACACACACACACACACACACACACACACACACACACACACACACACACACACAGAGATAGATTTATATATACATCTCTGTTAATTAAATAAATAAGTGTGTGGATGTCTGTATTGTCCTACATACCCTAATAATGGTGAGTAAATCTGCACTTTCACACATCCATACTGTTGCTCAAAGGATCCAAACTAAGGGCACAACAGTACATAATCCACTTACCTACAGACCACTGTGCCTGCTTGATGTCTATCACACTGCTAAGGATACTAGATGCAGATAATAGTATGAAGCAATACCACTCTGCAAGCCACAGATACTGTTCAACACAAGCCTAGCTTGTGTAATGTACAAGTACTGTGCCTGCAATCACATATACAACAGACTCAATCTGTGGTGTGTGCAATAAATACTGTGATCTATAGTGAATAAGACTAGATAGGTAGGGGTTCTACTCTCACTCCAGGCTACTTGGTGTATGTCTGTGTGTGTATCCCCCTGAAGAACAACTGATATGCCCTTATGGGCTAGCCACCTGCAATGGTTATGAACCTTTTTGCCCTGTAACTTGCTGCTGGCCTCCAAACTGCCCTCTTCTACAAGGCCTGATGATGTCATCCAGCTTAAGATTACCAGCTGGCAATGTTCTATCAGACTTAAGCCATTGCATGTGTGATAGATACTGTGATCTATAGTGTGTAAGACTAGATAGGTAGGGTTCAAATCTCACTCCAGACTACTTGGTGCACGTGTGTGTGTGTGTGTGTGTGTGTGTGTGTGTGTGTGTGTGTGTGTGTGTGTGTGTGTGTGTATATCCCCTTCCAGAACAACTAACATGCCCTCATGAGATATCCACCTGCAATGGTTATGAACTTTTTGGCCCTGTAACTTGCTGCTGGCCTCTAAGCTGCCATCTTCTACAAGGCCTGATTATGTCATCCACTTTAACACTTCCAGTTGACAGTGCAGGATCTGACTTAAGCCGTGGCGCATGCAAAAAATGCTGTGATCTATAGTGTGTAAGACTAGACAGGTAGAGGTTTTAGTCTCACTCAAGGCTGCTTGGTGCATTATGTGTCTGTATACCCCTGCAAAACAACTGCAATGCTCTTATGGGCTATCCACCTGAAATAGTTATGAATGTTTTGGCCCTGTAACTTGCTGCTGGCTTCCAAACTGCCCTCTTCTACAATGCCTGATGATGTCATCCACCTTAAGATAGGCAGCTGACAATGTAGTTTCAGACTTAAGCCATGGCGCATGCAATAAGTACTGTAATCTATAGTGTGTAAGACTAGATAGGTAGGGGTCCTAATCTCACTCCAGTCTACTTGGTGCATGTGTATGTCCAGATGGCACAAATACGATCACATTAGTAACTTAGAAATAGGTAGGGTTTTGCAGTATTTTATTTGTAGCATGTGATGTGGCCCCCCAAAAGGACTGACCACAACAAGGCCTGCTGATGTCATCAAGCATAATATGTCATGAACTGATAGTATTAGCAGACATGATGTGTGTTGCAGGTATCATGTATTGTGATCTGCAGTATGTACCATTACATAGGTAAATGTTCTCATCTACATACAGCCAACTTACACTACGTGTGTGCCTTGGTGTGTCCTGTATGCACTGATTAGAAGTAGTGCTAGCCTCAATGTAGCCATGTTTGTGTGTGAGCCAGTTAGAGCATTTTACATCATGTTATGGAACCATAGGACATTTGAACTTTACTGACATAATGGCCATACAGACCTCAGAATCATAGACATCTTTATACCCATAGTTACAGGATCAACACATACTGCCCCAGTCCAAGAGGGACACAGACAGATGCTCTGTGTTTAGATGATGGTTGCCCAGCCAGTCATACAGATGGCATGTGGTGAGGTGCACTGAGGTGCTCTGTGTGCCAATAGGTAGGGTTCTGTTTCAAGGGTGTGTTTAAGTCTGCTAGACAAATCTCACTCACAAGCATTTAGTACTAACATCACATACGAGGTTAATGTCCTTACAGTGAGTTATCCATCTACTATGCCTCCTACAGATAGGCAGCATATGCAATCAAGCAAGGTCACACATTGCCTCACCTCTGAATAGTATATATGCAGCAGGTGACAATGATACTCATTGCATATGATCCCCATTTAACACATACTGAAGACATGAAGTGTCCTTGTGAGGGGACCATACTGTTGTGTGTAATTGCCAGTACTGCTTGGAAAGGTACATTACCAAATGGCCATTGCTCTCAGATATTGGCATGCTGAGTGAAGAGTACTTGGAGGTTATCAGTATGTCACTTACAGATGTCTGTGGCCTCAGCTATGCCATACGATTCCTGCCATACCACTGTAGAGACATGCTAATCTGAGGCACTTTAGGTCTAAGCCTGTGTGGCCAGGTCTGTGTGCAAAGTTTGTTTACTCCGAGTATGTACATCACATGTTACGACTGATGTGCTACTTACCAGGTACATAAGTCTAACTGATGAAAATGATATTACATATATATATATATTTTTTTTTTTTTTGCATGGAGTTTATGGCCATTAGTATGTCAACAGGCATGTGTTCACAATACCCTCTTGCAGGATACTGACATACCACAGAGACTCTATGAGTGCTCACAATTTGCAGGCATCAGCTAACTTTGTTAGGTACAGTCAGTCAGTAGTCAAGTGTATTATGGTTGAATGGATTCCAAGCAGTAGAGGACCCAGGACTGTGCTCTGTTGAGCACTACTGCTTACAGATCAGCTATTTGAGGCATCAGTGGTGGCTGGTGACTTTAATTCAAAGGGGGTCTACAGGGGACAGCTGAATGGGTGGGGCCAATGGGAAGGGGTCGGGGCAACTAGAAAGAGGTGGAGCTATGCTCAAAACCACAACAACTGGAACTTGTATTAAATACACTGCCCTGGGTGCAAAACCATAATTATGAGAGGCCAATCAAGACAAAATGAAGTGTAGAAGAAAAAAAATATTTCAATGGATTGGCTACATGACAGATTACTTAATACCTAGATGGAAACAAAAAGGTTGTGAGGCATGAAAAAATAAATTACTTTTTAAATACCTTACTGGAATGCCAGTCAAAATCAAGTATATAAAACAAAACAAAAAAAAACCAAGCAGCACTCAGTTCAGACCACTTCTACTTGCACTGCAGTTCTAATTATAACTTATACTGAGCTTTATAAAAGTACCAAGTAACATGCTGAAAGTAGCAATTGCTGTGATACCCCCAGTTGTAAAAATGTTTCTTATCCAAAAAAGACCTGCTGCCTGACAACAACTATCTACTTGTTCTATGGGGAAAACATGATCAAAGTAAAAAATGAACAGCAAACAAGAAACAAGCTCAAGATAAATTGCTTAAAGGATTACTGCACAGGTTATGGACCACACATGATAGATTGGCATTCTGTTTAGTTTACTGGTAAAGTATGCAACGATGACTGCAAGTCTCCAACAAATGTAATGAGCTTCTTAAAATACTGTAATCCTGTCCTTTATTACAAATACTGCCATATGCATTTCAATACCTAAGGCTTATATGTTATCTAGTTATGTAAGTATTCTCTGCATGACAACAACAAAATGGCTTTCAATGTTGGTAATTTGTTAACAGTATGCTTATTAAGGCTTACTTGCATCTTACAATCTAAGACAAGCTTAACTGATGGTCACTAAAGCATTGCTACTTAAATACAGAGCAACAGGCACTTTCTGAATAATAAGATGCATAAATCAACAGCATAAAAATATGACAGAAAACCAGAACATTCTGCAAAATCAAGGACAGAGGAAAAGCCACTGTCATACTTGTGTCTACCTTGGATGGAGGAATACTCTGCACACTTAAACTGCATAACTACTCCTTGCCTTGCTTGGACACATCTAGAGTCACTACATGGGGGAGTGGAGTGCAGCAAGTATGTCACAATTTGAAATGTCTGGCTGACGGTGATAGCTTTGACACATTTATCATACCTCTCAACCTCAGAGCAAGAAATCTGGACAAAGCCATACATAGAAGTGGGACTAAGGCCCAAAAATAAGGACAATTTTTAAATATTGCTCTTATAAACTTAGAAAAATAACAGAATAGTAGTAGGTCTTGCATTATTATGAATTTTCTGAAGGATATGAAATCTAAAACTCAAATGTCTGTCATTATTTTTTAACTTCAGTCTTTAATGATTTGCCACTAATTGGCCAGAAAACCACAATTTTATGAAAAACGGACCAAAAATGTGATGCAAAAATATAAAATTGCCACACAATACAGCTGGGAACCTGTCAAAGAAGGGATTTTTTTTTAATATTAGTACTGTTAACTTGAGCAGCTAACATAATAAGAGAATCTACATACATTTCTGAAATAAATGTAATCTATAACTCTGATCATTAAAGTTATTTATAATTGTAAACCCTCCATGTTTTCTTCCAAAATTGCCATTATGCGGAGAAATTATTAGGAGGAGAGCAACATTTTGAGCCAAAATCAGGGACAGTTCAGAGGTTTGGATATTCCTAATTCCATAAAGCAATTTATTGGCACATACCTCTCAACCTCTTAATGCAGGAAATCTGGACAAGGCCAAATATATTGAGGGAACATACAAACAGTACTAAAAATTGCTTTTGTATAAACTTAGGCAGTTGATAGAGCAACAGGTCTTGCTTTAGCATGCATTTTTCTGAAGGATATGAAGTCTGAAACTCAGTGTCTGTCATTATTTAGTGACTTCATTCCTAAGTGATTTGCAGAAAACCACAAATTTTATGAAGAACAAACCAAAAATAAGAAGCAAAAATCTATTAATTTTGCAAAAATCTGGACAGCTGAGAGGTATAGTTCAGCCGGGGCTGTCTATGAGTTTGCCGCCCTTCTCCCCTCACAAAATCATGGTCAAATGGAGCCTCCCCCCTGCAGCCATTCCAATCTCCCATTACTTGGCTGTTTCACCCCTTTTACCATAAACACTGTAATGTGCATACTGCTTTACTTCTGCAATGATTTGGATTTCACAGCACAAACACTAATAGACATCTGCTAAACAAAGCAATGCAGTCTCACAATGAAAATAGACTTAGCATTAAAACTTATCTGCCCTTGAAACTCACATTCATTGAAACAGCATTGAAACCCAAATTCAAAGAAAATACATTTTGCCAGTGGCAGACAAAGAATAACTTTGGGCTGTTTTCAAATCATAGGCCCCTTTGACACAAAACATACATGTGTTCTTTGATACACCTTCCTAAGTGTATTAAATTATATTGCTTGTGTAATACAGTAGTTAGAGGGTGTTTTAAATTTATTGTTTTGAACATTTTTCTAGTAAATAATGAAACAAAATGCATGCACCAATAATGACAAAACTGCCCAATTCAGAACATTTCCGTCATAAAAGTCTACTCAAACTTCTACAATACACCATTATCAGTAAATATGCACAATCTCTGAAGAAGTTAAAGTCATCTAAATAATTCCACATTAAAGAGATCTGTAAATAATGAAGAGATTGCTGTTAGCAAACAACTTTATATTTCATTGTTTCATCTACAAATAAAGCGCCTATTTCCTTGAGGAATAAATTGCTTATGTTACATTAAAAAATGATAAGCTAGTAATCTTGAAATAGGGAATGGATGGCAAACTGATAACAGGTTCATAGTTACGAGGTATCTTTGCCAAAAAGGACTGCAGCATCCATTCTCTTTACAACACAGTACAGTATCAACAATGCATCTCCATACTGTGGGAGTAGAACCCACAGCCTTCTACATCAAAAGCAAGTACACTACTTGTTATGCTATTAACAATGCAAGCAATCTCACCATAAGCAGCACTAAACGTTTCTTCCCCTGCAGCTCTCAGCTCTTTGTAAAATCTACTTGACACTCAGCTGTATATCTCAACTTTACAGCACAAGAAATCAGGAAAAACCCAACATTTATTGGAGGAAGAGGCAAAAGCCCCAAAACCAGGGACACATTTTAAACATTACTTGTATAATCTTTGAAAGTTGCTAGAATAAAATGCTGTGTTACCACCATACATTTCACTACCAGGGCTTGAACCCAGGACCCTATGCAAAACAGTCAGAGCAACATATAACTATGCCAAATCAGCTGTTTTGTGAAAGAGAGGAAGACTGAAACTTAAATGGCTACCATTTAGTGAATTCAATTCTCATTATAGCTGTCAACCTCATAGCACAAAACACCTGGACAAAGTCAATACTGAGGGAATACAGCTCCCAAACATATTCAGTGAATTCAGTTCACCATAGCTCTCAACCTCTTAGCACAAAACACCTGGAAAAGTCGGTAATGGGGGAATACAGCCCCCAAATATATTCAGTGAATTCAGTTCTCACCATAGCTCTCAACCTTAGCACAAAAAACCTGGACAAAGCCAATAAAGGGGAATACAGTCTCAAAAATAGGGACAAATTTCAAATATTCATCTTATAAACTTAGATTGCTAGAATAAAAGGTTTTGTGTTACCGTATACTTTCTGAAGAATATGAAGTCTGAAATTCAAATGCCTGTCATTTTAATTTATTTAACATGTGTTAACCAGCATAGTCTGACTTGGAACAAAAGCTAATTTTCAGCATAGGTCTAGGGAGAAACACTCCAGACACATGTCTTTGTAACATGGGAGGACACCAGAGCACCCAGAGGAAACCCACACAAACACAGGAAGGACATGCAGACTCCACACAGAAGGCACCCCAGCCAAGAATCAAACCAGAGAACCTCTAGCTGTAAGGCAACAATGCTACCACTGCACCATCAACTAATTAATGAATTAAAAGTCCAGGAACCAAACCACAGATTTTATGAGGAACAGAACAGAACACAAATATGATGGAAAAATCTGCAAAGTTTTCATAAATGGTAGTGGTTAGGGAATTCAGGCTCTTGCTACCTGCACCCAAGGTACAGGGTTCAAGCCTGAGGTATTTGCTAACCACCACCAGGTATCCTGAGCTCTCTGTAGCCACCAGTATATATCAACTGGGGCATTTTAAACACACACACACAGGCTCTATATCACTTCGTCAAAACAGCAGAAGTTCAAACACCATATGTTCAAACTTCTAACCTCAAAGTGCAAAACCATTGAAGGTTTAGAACAGTGATTTTTTTTCCCTGAAACACACACACACAACACAAGCATACCAAAAAACAACACTCCACACACATACACTTAAAATCCTACATCGAACCCTACACTAAACTGTACATACACTACTATCAATCCACTTACCTTAACCCAAACCCTAACCCTAAGGTCCGTCACTATAGCACACTCACCTGACCCATGCCCTAACCCTAACTCACCTATCCACCCTAACCCTAAAGTCTGTCACTATTACACACCCACCTCACTCGCGCCCTAACCCTAACTCACCTAACCCATGCCCTAACCCTAACGTCCACACAATCACACACTTACCTGAACCTGACCTGTAACTTTCCACCACAGTGCTGAAAATTGCAAAGCCACAGAAATGACCCACTGAATTCTTTCCCTGGGAAAGAAGTTGGTGTTCTGCGGCTTCGCGATAATAAGTTTTCGAACTTCACAGTTCGAACATATGGTGTTCGAACTGCTGAAGTTTCGACGAACTGATAGGAACCCCCCCCCACACACACACACACACACACACACACTCCGCTGCTACTGTAAACATACACAGTCCGCTGCTACCTTAAACACACACAGTCCGCTGCTACCTTAAACACACATGGTCCGCTGCTACCTTAAACACACACACACACACACACACACACACACACACGGTCCGCTGCTACCATAAACACACGCACACACACACACACACACATACACACACACACACACACACACACACACACACACACACACGGTCCGCTGCTACCTTAAACACACACACAGTCTGCTGCTACCTTAAACACGCGCACACACACACACACACACACACACACACACACACACACACACACACACACACACACACATGGCCCGCTGCTACCTTTAACAAACACACACACACACACACACACACACACACACACACACACGATCCGCTGTTACCTTAAACACACACACACACACACACACACACACACACACACACACACAGACGATCTGCTGCTACCTTAAACACTCACACGGTCTGCTGCTACCTTAAACACACACACACACACACACACACACACACACACACACACACACATAAACACATGGTCCGCTGCTACCTTAAACACACACACACACACACACACACACACACACACACACACACACACACACGGTCTGCTGCTAACTTACACACACACACACACACACACACACACACACACACACACACACACACACACACACACACGAACCGCTGCTACCTTAAACACACACATGGTCTGCTGCTACCTTAAACACACACACACACACACACACACACACACACACACACACACACACACAAGCACACACACACGCACACACACACACACACACACACGCACACACACGCACACACACACACGCACACACACACACGCACACACACACACACACACACACACACACACACACACACACACACACACACACACACACATGGTCCGCTGCTACCTTAAACACACACACACGGTCCACTGCCACTGTTACCTTAAACACACACACATGGTCCGCTGCTACCTTAAACATACACACGGTCCGCTGCTACCTTAAACACACTTGGTCTGCTGCTACCTTAAACATTCTCTGCTTAACGGTCCACTCTCGGACACATCCTCTGCTTAAACTGAAGCAAAAAGAATTGTTCTCAGCCCCGCTCCTTGGAATCTGCTTCTCCCACAGTAACTGAAGCTCTCGGTGACTCGGACACATTCTCTTCTGGAGCTCCTATTCTTGATTTTGGCGCTGGAATGTATTGTATGCATCATGCATGCAAGTTACTGTTTCCTAGTGCTGGAATCATGCACAGACTGCAGACCTTGCAGTCCAATCCCCTTCCAACCCATGCGGTTACAACTGCATAGACTTCTGGGATTTCTGTGGCCTGCTGCCATCTTCCTGAATCCGGACTGGTTAAACAGCAGTCCGGATTCAAGTTACCAACCATGCATGTGGGATTTTTGTATTTTATTTTACAACTGGGGGGCGTGCTGCAGTCCAATATCACAAGCCACCACTGGGCAGATGTCTCTATGTTGCTTATGTGTGCCAGCACTGGGCTACTTAGTGACCCCTACAATGACAGTATTGTGGATGACTAACTGGCTGCTTTGTAAATGTTGCCTGAGTGGGGGATATAGTCAGATGGCTTGGCTCAGTCTAACGGGTTTTATGCACTGATGTAGCCTCACCCAAGTCCATGGTGACTGCCTCGGAAATGTTACACATCCAAACTGTGTACAGTCAACTGTGTGTAGAATGCATATATGTGTGCTGATCAGCTCCATGATGATCACACCCTATGGGCATACAGATATGGATACTCAGACAAAGAGGTATATAGCTATATTGGTCAGTAGATGTACTACCTCTGTGCAAGGGTACAACAGCTGCTGTTGTCCACTCAGCTGGTGTGCAGCCAGTAGTGTTGGTATGATAGCAAGGGTTTCCTAATGGTGTTAGTAATCCTTGTCAGATCACATGTGGGATAGAGCCTGGGATGTTAGCATGTGCAATAGATGCTGTGTATCTTCCAATGAAAGGCCAGTTATGAACTGCTCTGTAATTATGGAAGTTATGGGACAGGTTGTAGGAATGTCATGTGTCACAGGTGGTGAGGACACGGGAACGTAGTTTATGCACACAGTGTGGGTGTATAGATTAGGTATGAGCTGGCTAAAAATGACTGTCCTGTAACTGGAACTTTTCTCCTCAGGTCTCTGCTGAAAAATGGCACCAGACCAACCTGGTTAACAAATAGCAAATAAATAAAATAAAATAAAATAAATGAGTACAGACCCATCATATGTAACATCATGAAGTGTGAGGTCACTAACAATCTGCATCTGTTCCTTGAGGTCACACATGTAACTACACTGGCACTGTGGTTCTACTTTGTGTGGGTGGCAACTTTTGTCACTTACTGTGTCTACAGAACATCACAACAACACTATGTGCTTCTTTTAGCTGAGGAGATAGTGCCTCCATGTTAGGGGGGGCACCCTCACCCCAACTATCACACAAGACTGTCCACCTGTTATTGTGCAGCCTGCTAATGTCAGTTGTCCAACAGTCAGGTGTGCTGTGCCATGATGAGCCTGTGTCCCTCTTGCCACATACAGCCAAGTTCATGCAGTTGTAATGCTGCTGACGTAATGCATGTGTGTAGAGCTCTGAATACTTGCCTGTCCCATCTGAAGAGGGAGGTGCAGTCATGGTATGCCAACCATCCCACAGGAGATAATGAATGGCTGTCTTGACATACAGTATATAACAGTATTGTCTGCAAGTAGGAGTATGTGTCAATAGTTCTAAGGAGACAGATCTGTGGCCAGATCCCACCAGGGAGGACCTCACATTGGGGGAGCTGTACTGGTCACCCATATTAGTAAACACATGATGCACTATGTTGGTTCCCCATGTAGGGATGTCATGGCACTGCTCCAGGGCATTGTAGATAAGGACCTGAACCATCCTTTGGGCAAGTGAGCCGCAGCACTACTAAGCAACACAATGTGTACATATTACACTTCCCTAATGTGTTTGTCTGTGAACTGTGCAATCACCTTGCATGACTCCCTTCTTGCAACATGCTAGAAGTAACTGCAATACTTACTTGCACAGAGGACAACTAGCATGTAGTGCAAAGCGGTGTCCCCAGATCTCTGAGTCATGTCACCTGAAATGCCATGACAGGAGTTAGCATGGATATGAGCACTGACACTGTCATACACCTAGTGACACTGGACCAAATACTATTACTTTTGCTGAAGGCCAGATCATTCCTACTGACTGTAACCAACAGAGCCCCTTGACTGTTACACTATGCAATGGATGTCAGACATACGCCTTACTCCACCAACCATGTCCTGACAAGATGTATGACAGTATTAGGCCATTAGGCCTTACTGGAAACTGTATACATCCTGTACAGAGTGTTCTGTCAGCTGGTGGATAGGCAAATGTCTGACAGTCATTCTCTGGATAGATAGCATTGGGTGACCTATGATGCAATGATGTCAGTCACCAGTGGAGTTCACCACCCTGCATTATTGGCAATCCACATTTACCTATTCCCTCTCTGTAGTCATAGCCACTGTCAGTGACCTCTGACTGAGTACATTAGCAGGTGATTGCATATTGGGAGTTGTCACAGAATCTCACACAGAACCAAAAGTTATCCAGGATGGCCTAAGACACAGTCAGTTGTACTCTGAGCCACTGACAAAGACTAACTGCCAACAACTGCACAATATCCTGGGGGAAATCATCCACCCCTGCAAAATATTGTAGTTTCCACACACAGTTGAGCCATTACACATGGAGTTACGGACACAGAACGTAATGTAGCCTTTGACTGTCACTGGTCGGTAAGATATGCATTCACTATTGTACAGCCTACACCGACAGGTTTGGGATGTAAATCCCAAACTGTCATTGCTATACTGAATGTGGCAGTCATCGCAGCTATCATTGTGTGCAATGGCACCCTTGCTATGTCACTACACAGGCATACTGTATGATTGTAGCAGCTGCACAGGTTCCCTGGTACACCAATACACAGTGTAGATAACATGTCTTATGGAGTCTGTGTCACAATCGTACATGTGTAGTCTGTCATCTAAACGCTTAGGAGGGGATGTATATGGCTTCATACAGGGAGGTGTTGAATCCCACTGTGTACCTTCCGTATAACACAGACAGTACGGACTAGTTCTGCTGTAACACAGCATGTGTAGGTTACAAACTGGGATGCAGAACACAACAATGATAACTGGTGTCGAGCAACTATCTGTACTGGGCACAGCATATTTGTAGATGGGTCATCTCCATCACAACAACGTGTAGACACATGAGTTCTCAAAACCCTGGTGACACTTATCAAGGGTAGCAGATCTGTTCACAGATTAGGGATGCATGACTACGCTGAATGCTGCCATTGTCCTTGTTAGCCTGTTATACACATATGAACATATAGAGCCAGGCACTTATAGTGCTGTACATTGCTGAAGACATATTTCTGTTGTGCTGACATGACATCCTGTGCTGCTTTATTGCCACTGTGTATCCTTAGGTTATCCCAACAGACTCCTGAAACACCAAGATAAACAGGTTCATGACACACCTGTCATTCTATAACTATACAGCCATTACAATATCATACAACATAAGGTACACAGAAGTATGTTGTTTACTCATGACAAATGCCAGCATACAGTGTCTGTAGTTAATCAGCACAAGTGGCATGGTAAAACAACACTGCATTTCACAAGTACATGTTAACTAATATAATCACCATGTGGATCAGACACATAGCTTCATTCCCCTCCATCAATGGCGAGGATGACAAGGATGTGGCACAGGTATCATCACTTGCACAGGGTGTTGTGTGGGGTGCAGGAGGCCTAGGCTGAACCAAATGGTTGACAGCATGTGTGTGAGTCAGGAAAGGAAGCAGTAAGATGGACCATGGAAAGGTGCCATATGTGACTATACGTGATGTGCATTTGACAGTGGTGTGTGTGTGTGTGTGTGTGTGTGTGTGTGTGTGTGTGTGTGTGTGTGTGTGTGTGTGTGTATGTGTATGTGTGTGTTTGTGTGTGTGCAGTCAAGCTCAGTGCTAGCCCTATATGTGTGTATGTTGGACAGCGTTGGACCACACATGGTAGAGTTGACAGTTCACTGGGCCAGAACATGGGATCTGGCTCTGCCAGGAGTTGCACTGGCACCTCCATGCCCAATGTCAGAAGCGGTGCTAGTGTCTTTTGGTGTCTGCTGTCTGCTGGGACTGTATTTCCCACAGAAATGCCCAGGACCATGAGCCACGGCCTGCCATGTCATGGTATGGACAGCACACACCTCTCTGTAGTGCTGGATGTAGTGCTACTATGGGAGAGTGATTGTACATGGCCGCGTGGACTCTCAGCAAATGGGGTTGGTAACCTACTTCCATGAGCCTGACACTCAGCACCAACCACACATTCCAGCACAGATAATGTGTGGTCCAAGACAGACACTATCTCAGCCCACCTTCTGTCCACTGTATCAGTCAACTGATCCAGGGTGTCCCCAATGCAATGGAGGCAGTCACGGATGTTAGACTGTGCTGAATCCATAACCCTAAGTATATGTCTGGTGTTCCATTCAGAATGTGCCTGTGTCTCCATGATGTCCCAAAACATGCACCAAATGACCCATGATGTGACACCTGCAACAGATGGTGGATGGACAGCAGGCCTCCTACAAGCACACCTGTCAATCAGCCTGTGTGGGACCTTGACAGCTCTCTGGCTATGGACAGTGTCTGTACTCACTGGAACCATAGTTGCCACACTTTCCTGTTCAATGTTCCCACCCTCTGACTGTCCAATATCTGTGGCCTCTGGGGACTGGGTATGTGTTGGCATATTGACTGTGCATGGTGACAATGAGGGCAGAAGAGGGATGCCAACCTCTGGGGCAGATTCAGCCCCTGAAACCCCCACCTGTGCCTCGCTTTGGCTACTATCATTATCAGAGTCTGTAGAGACACTGAGATCAGGTTGTGAAGGGGACAGGGACCAACCCCCCAGTCAACTGTGATAAGAAAGAAAAAAGCGGTACAAGAATACCTGCAGTATTGTGTACGAGAAATCCACCAATGCTCATAATAACAAAAACCCATAACTGGATTAGTGGTCAAACTTTTTTCTTCTCTGCTTTCATCCAAAAAAAACTTCCTCAAAACAAAATACACATTCAACTCAAGACCTTTATAACACTCACTTCAAGTAAATCAAGTAAAACTTAACCAGTAAAATTTACCTTTTAATTAATCAATATAAAACTATATTTGATAAAACCCAGTACACCTATCTTAACAAATATATTGAAATGCACATTTCACTGCCTAATTTATTTTCCTTTCATCCTTTTGTTTTTTAAATAATAGTCTCTTTGAGTAATTGCATCATTTAAATGAGAAGGCTTATCTGCTCTTAACTGACACTGCCAAAGTGTTGCTTTTTGTTCAGCTACACTCCGGTGATTACCCCTCTAAGATCCTTAGGTACCTATTCCAGAATGTGAAATTAAAACAATCTACCCTGTTTATATACTAAATTATGTTTAAATAGGGCATTATTCTGGCCCTTAATTTTAATAGAATATAACTGTTCCATAACAAAACAGTGTCATGCTTACCAGGAGCAGGACCATGGCCTTGGGCAATACCTGATGGACCTGTGAAAAGTTGAGGGTGAGGTAATGTCAGTACCAATGCATGTTGTAACACAACAAGGTAATACATCCATATATCTCACATTTACAGTAGCTACTGTGTTACTTGTTGCATTGGTCACATTCTGAGTATGAGAGTACAACTGAGGTAAAACCCTTCCCCCAAAGAACAAAGACCTGACATCCAAGTAAAAATATGTACAGACCGACACACGGCCTGCTACAGTATTGCAATGCTGATCACAGTAAGCCTACCTGCATACTCCTCTGCTGTGGAAACTGTGGCACCCACATCCACGATGCATGGTGTGATGGATGCCTGGGAGCTGTTATGTGTGCCTAGGTTTGCCAGGGATTCCTCAGTGGCTGAGAGTGATTATTCCATTGCAGGATCTCCACTGGTGATGACACGATCCCTGGCTACATCTGCTGCTCTTTGTTGTTTGGCATTAATCATGTTTATTGCTGCTCATATGTACTGCCCTGATGGCCTGTGACATTCACATCATGGATAAGGTCTTCCCATAGTGCCGCTTGCTGTTCCCTGTTTTGCCTTCCCCTGGGCAGTAGGATGTGATGATGTTGCCTTAGTCCTTCCAGTATAATTTCATTTTCCTCATCAGAGTAGGGTGCATGGCATCTAGGGTACATGATTCCTGAAAGACAACAAAAGGAAAACACATTACAGGATCACATACGTAGAAGAGCACTATGTAGAGATACAGCAAGGACAAAATGGCTGGCACTATCCACTGCTTGCTCACACATGTCATAATCCAAAGTGTGCAAACATACTAAGTGTGTGGATACAACTGAGATAGTAGCAATACTCAGGTATTCCTGCATGTGCCATGACAGATACTGCTGTATGATCATACACCCAACACCCAAGTCTACTGTGGTGTGTCCCCTACAGGCAACCCCCTAGTAATATCTCATAAGAGCAGTGCCACATAGATAGCAGTGTGCTATTACAACCACTATAAAGGAACAGTCCAATGATAACAGTGTGCCACAATGACAAAAGACAATCCACCCTTGATGTATTGTACATTCTGTGCATGTGTAAGACAGCAGGAGATCAATGACATGTCATCATCACAGGTCTAAGACAGGCTTAATGCTGTGATCCCTATTCCTTGTAATTCTATTCACCCATCTGCATCCTGTTGTACACAAAATCAGTTGCATACCTGATGGAGTGCAGTACTCCTCTGCTGATTTGTGGTGAGAGTAAAGTTTTCACAAAGGCATGCTCTGTGTGAGGAAAGTCTCATAGGTGATTGCCTCTAAACTAATATGTGGGTCTGAAAGAGTAAATGTAGCCAACACAGCTGATGTGCACTATCATCAGCCAATGACATGTAACCACTGTATAATATTTAAGGCCTTCATGCAGATTAGGCCCCCTTTCTGATATGTTGTTCTGGACATTACTGAGGTGAGGAGACTACATTGTCGCAGCAGGTAGGTCTGTAGCAGTAATCTTTACATACAGTTGTGTGTACCACAGGCTGCAGCTGCTGAGAGTGTGAACACTTTGGAGGACAAAAAGCTGTAGGAGTGACTGTGGGAGCTGGGTCAGCCTTGTTATAGAGGCAGAGCCAGAGTGAGGGTAGCCATTCCACTCCAAATAAGGCAAGTGTTCAAGGTAAGTATGTTAGGCAACGGTATCACTAGCAGAGTACTAGGCAACATGTTAGGTGTGTCCTTCAGTAAGATGGGGTATAAATATAAGAATTTGTCCACCATTTTGGCAACTGCCAGGCCATGTGTTACAGTCTGGTAGCAATTTGTAGTGTGTATGAGGGTAGGCCTTGTTACAAGCAGGGTCTTCCAATATGTATTTTAGCTGTACATCTGTGATAATATGCACAGTGACTTTGAAAGGATTGTATGGTGCACTCTGATGTTAGTGGCCTTCATCTGCAGTACCTGCATTGACATTCTCTGTGAATCTATATTAATACATGACATGACACTTTATGCATATATAGTTTTGCTATAGAGATATGTGAAGTGTGTTCCTACCTGCAGGCCTGTGACTTCATCATTTGAAATGCATTGTGTGGATAAATAATGCATGACTCATTAATTGCTGCCTTCACAATACTGTAAATTCACTTCTACACACTACTGGATTGGAACACAGGACTGTGTGTGGCAAAATGTACTGTTTGCAAGGTGATTAACAGACTGAGCTACTGAGCCACTGCTATATCAGGTGTATTTTCTAGCTATATGTGCACACATACAGGCTGTGACATACATTTTCTATATCGATCAGTATGCAAATGGCTTTATATGGATGTATGCATGCAGCAGGGATCCAGTTGAACATATATTTTGCCATTAATGCCTTAGCCGGTGTCTTTTTATATGTTGGCGATAAAAGGGCACATTTACCACTTATATCCATTATCATGTCTTTGGATTTCTAGTGGTGTAGTATTGCACCAGAGTCTGAGGTACACTCCAATTTTTTTCCCATTACTTTTTAATCAAGTTTGAGTGATGCAGTGCAGATTACAGCTTTGCTGAAACATGCGTAATAACCGTAACTGACAATTACTATGTTTTGTTTAAACCACTTGTTTTAATTAAGAGTTGTGTGGCCTGCCAAGTTAATGCAGTGGCTTACAGGTGTGACAGTTTCAGGTTCAAAACATGGGACAGGTGTTTATTTTGTAAGTGTGTATTACAAGTTTAAAAACACATATAGTCAGTATAGCTCTATTTAGCTCACTGTGGTCGTGTGGGTTTCCTCCGGGTGCTCCGGTTTCCTCCCACATCCCAAAGACATGCTGTAGGTGGATTGGACACTCTAAACTGGCCCTAGGTATGAATGTGTGCATGTGTGTGCCTTCTGTGGAAGGTTGGGTGCCGGGCTGGCAACTCGACACCGTAAAACTCCACTGCCAATCATGAGTGGACAGGTGACCCGCTGTGGTGACCCCTAACCGAGAAAAAGCTGAAAGAAGAAGAAGCTCTATTTAGCTGAGTTTAGCAAAGCTGCATGATGCAGCGTGTCACACAGCAAAGCCCTAAAAAATATAAAGAAAAGAAAAATGGGGAGAGAGGAAAGTGGTGAAATGGGGTGCAAGCAGGGGGAAAACATAGTGAAAGGAAGGTAGGGACGTGCAGGAAGGGTGTAGGAAAGAACCATAGATATCCATTTCTTGTACAGCAAGAATTGTGCACTTTGACAGAATTTGTACATGACTTTGAACTCTCAACCCCAGAGAGAGGGGTGAGGACAACATAACTGCATTGTCAAGCCAACTGGACCAAATTATGTGTGACCAGTGGACACTTGTATGAAATGGAGAGCTATGTATGGGCCAATATTTTATTTTGAGACAGGTGCCTATTTTTTAAGGTGAGAGTGGAAAGTTGGGAAAGGGACATAGGTATGTGTGGGGGAGGTAAGTTGGGTAGGTGAGGATGCAATTGCAGACAGACAAGACAGAAGACAGAGGTGGTGTGTCACACAGGGGGGTGAATACCTTGAATAGGGAGAGTGTTGTGGAATCCTGGACCCATATGCCTTCAGAAGGCAGCAGCTTGACTCACATCCCTACCCATGGTATTGTCAGCACTACTTCTTCACTGACCCAGGGGTGGCAGTGTTGGAGGCTGAGCACTGAGGTGAGGCTGCTCCACCAGGTTGACCAGCATATCCTCAATCTGGCACAGATGGCTGTCAAACCTATGGAAGACTAACCTGCACACCAAGACTGGCAACTCAGCCTGGCTGACACCTCCCTCCCTCCTCTCCACCACCACTCCCAAAAGGGGGTCCGACCCCATCCTGGGGGGGGCAGTACTACCCGATGCCACAGGTAGTGCAGGAGCAGTAGAAGGGGCACCACTGGTTTGGGTCCCAGACGTGCTGGGATCTGGTGCCACTGCTGGTTGAGATGGACCAGCCGGAACTGGCCTAGCTTGACGTCCTGTGGTAAATGAGGTATAGCAATAAGTTAAAGTTAGTAATAACCAAACCATTGTTAGTATTAACAGAATGGAACATCATTTTAATTCATCCAAATTCATGTTAATGTATATTATGTGTAACACAGCAGTAAATAACGTAACAGTTAGTATATTAACAGCATTATTTTATTATTATTTTTTTAATTTACAGTTTGTTTACCAGGGTAGTCCACTGGGACGAAGGAGCCCATTTTCAATGGAGTCCTGGGGAGAAAAGCTTCAACAAGGTTAAACAAGGGATAAAGTAATTAGACAAACACACCAACAAAATGTTACAAAGTATATACAATTTGTAACATTTGTAGTATACAGTGAAATAAGAGATGTACTAACAAAATAAATAATAATATAAAATGCTTTTACAGGGAAATCAAAGGTACTATCTATATGTATATATATATATATATATATATATATATATATATATATATATATATATACATATATATTTGCATAGTCTACACAAGTGAACTTCTCAAGTCAGTTTGCAAAAGAAACAAGAAACAGAGAAGAGGGAAATTAATGACTAATGGGTAGAATGAAGCTATAGGTCCAGGAGGAAGAAGTAAAAAGCATAGATGTAGATGGAAAATTAGGTAGGAAACTAGACAGTGGGGATCAGAGTTGTGAAAATTGAAAAAGAGAGGTAGGTAGGGTGTAGAGAAGTACATGAGAGGGATCAGAGTTATGATAAATTAGAAAACAGAGATACGTAGGATATGGTTAAGTAGAGGAGAGACAGGAGGGGTGAGAGCAGGACATTTCCAGAGGGATGAGAGGTGGGAATGGAGCAATATTTTGAAGTTGGAGTGGTTGTTGGTGGTATGAATTTGTGGAGGAAGGGAATTCCAGAGTCAGGATAGAGAGAAGGACAAAAGGCATTTGCCTGGAGTTCGAGCAGGTTTGTGTACTTTGAGCAGGTTTTGATTGTTTGACCTGAGTAGTGTATCAGGTTGATGCAATTGGAGGGAGGAGTCAAGAAAAGGGCAGAGGAAGGGTTTAAAGATGAGTTTATGTGCATAAAAAAGTTGGATGCAGGAGATATGATGGGGTAATTCAAGTCAATTTAGTTTGTGAAGGGCATTACAGTGGTGAGTGGAGGATTTGGCACCAGTGGCAAACATTGAGATTTTGTTATAGCAGGAGGCTAGTTTAGTCTTTGGAACAGACTGGAGATTAGTAAGGAGGGGGGTACCATACAAGAGGGAGGGTATGAGGTAGGTGGTATAAAGGACATGTTTGGCTGAGGGAGTAAGGAAACGGTTGTGACAGTAAAGTAAGCCTAGTTTTTGTGGGTTTTCTTTATGTTTGTTTGGAGATGCATGTCAAATTTAAGCTGTTTGTCGATAATGACACCTAGTAGCTTTGTATGGGATATGATTTCTATAGGGGTCCTGTTTTGGCTAGATATGGAGAAAGAGTTCTTGTCAATTTTAATATAGTTTGAGGGGGTGAATATCATAATTTTGGATTTGGAAGCATTTAGTGCTAGATGATTGTTTAACATCCAGTTCTTGGTTGATAGGAAGGCTTTTTGGGTTAGTTTCTGTAGTGTGGGGAGGGTTTCAGCAGAGCAGATTATCATAGAGTCATATGCATATTAGACAAGCTTGGCATTAGGAATACACTGGCGGTAGTCATTTTTAAATATATTAAATAGTAGAATGCCTCATATGGACCCCTGTGGCACTCCTGTGAGGGTGTTAAGGAAAGGGGAAGTACAGTTTTTCCACTTGACCAATTGCTGCCTATTGGAGAGGTAACTGGAGAACCAGTTGATAGAGGAGGGGGATATGTTAAGATGAGAGAGTTTAGACAAGAGGAGGTGGTGTGAAATTGTATTGAAGGCCTTGGATAAAATAAGTAGGAAGGTAGATACAATACTGCCAGAGTCATGTGCGGAATTGACACTTTCGAGGAAGGAGAGTAGAATGGTGACAGGCCTGAAACCATGTTGTGCAGGGATAAGCAGATGGTTATCAAGTAGGTAGGGTAGTAGTTGTAGATGAATGCATTTTTCTAAGATTTTTGAAATAGGGGAGAGAATGGCAATTGGCCGGAAGTTAGACATTTCAGTATTGTTTCCCCCTTTATGAAAGAGGATGATAAAGGCTTTCTTCTAGAGTATTGGTACATAGGATTCTAGGATTGACCGGTTTATTAGGATGGAGATGGGGAAGGCTATGTCATTGGCAGTTAACTTAAGGAAGTTAGATGGGAGGTCATTAGGGGCATTTGAACATGGCTTCAAATTATATAGGAGTTTTTTATGGTAGAGATAGGAACAGGTTGGAGAGTGAAAGGATGGAGGTGAGAAGTTTTGTTGCTCAAGGAGGGTGAATTGGGGAGAGAGGAGATTGCTGGTTAAGTATATTAGTTGTAAAAGATGTAGTGAGTTTAGCTATAGAGTCAATGAAAAAACAGTTAAATTGAGTATCTAAGGAGAGTTCAGAGGTGTGAGGGTCAGGGCATGGGTTTACTTTTTTAGCAGGATGGAGAAGGGTAGAAATGCTATTCCAGAAGTTTTTAGGGTTAGTTTTGTGGTTGTTTTGTAGTAAAGAGTAATAGTATTTTCAGTCACAGGTTATAGTTTGACTTTGTTTCGAAGTTGCTTATAGCCAGTTAGGGAGGAAGAAGATTTGTGTTTCTGGCAGTTTTTTCATGCTTTGTCCCAGAGGTGCATGAAGGTTATAGTCTCTTTGGTTAACCAGATGACTGCATTGTATTTAATTATTTTGTTCTAATGGGAGCAAAGCTATTTAACAGGTTAATGAAAGTGGTATTGAAGTAAATCACTGCTTCATCCAAGGGGAGTGATTTTAGAGGAGTCCAGTTAGTATGTTTTAGTGAGTCAGAGAAGGATAGAGGGTTGAAGTTTTTAAGAGAGTGAGTGGTAATATAGTTATGAGATAGAAGTAAAGAGGTGGGTGAGTGGTGGTCGAAGACAGGGAGGTGATCACTAAGAGAGTCAGGAAGAGTACCCTTATCAGAGATAGTATGGGGGTGAGAGACTAGTATCCAGTCCAGGGTGGTTCCAGAGGAGCTGTCTTTAGAGGGTCTAGTAGATGAGTTGATTAGCTGGGTAAAGTTATAGAGGTTTAGATTGTGTGAGGTAGTGGTGGATTGAATGGTGGCCCAATTTATATTAATGTCACCTAGAATTATAGTTTCATTGCTAATGTTAGATGAGAACCAGGTGAGGATTTCCTCGAGAATAGGTATATTGTCACCAGGTGGAATGTATAGAGAAAAAATACATATGCCAGTTAAGAATTAAAGCATAAGGCCAACAAAACAGTTAGTTTAACAAAATATCTTAATATTGAATCATTATAAAACATAACAATAATAAACCACATTTTCCAAAATATAGTTAGTTTAACAAAATACGTTAATATTAAATCATAATAATACATAACAATATTAAATAAATGAAGATAAGGGGTGTGAGAGAGAGAGGAACAATCCATTACTGACAATGCAGACTATATCCCTGAAAACACTGATAATAAATACTCTACAGGCATGAAGTGTCAGTTTTGAGTACAGTGACTACAATTCTCCTATAGCTATGTAGCACGTATATACCTCTCAAACTGTTAGCATGGGTCAGTATGGGCCGAGCAATAACAAATGCAGGTACACAACTACACAGAACAGTTTCACATAATGTAGACTTATATAAATATTTATATAACTGTAAGCGGATCTGGTAATACATTTCATTCCAGATAATCATTTGTCTGGTAATCCTGTGACAGATAGATTAGGCAGTTTTAATTACATTATGAGAAATCATGACACTTGAGAGGCATGTTTGTGTACAATGCATAAACTAGACATCTATCAAGCCTTAGTTGGCAGGCATGGGAATAGAACCCAATACCTGTGACTGCAGGGGACATCTGCAAAAAATATAACATTGCCTGCAGCAGCTTAGTACAGACATGCAAGGAATACAGCCATTCTGGGAATAAGTAGACATGTATTTAGGAATCAAGAATGCTGCTTAACACTTTATTGGTATTGCTGATGAGTGTCTGTGAAATGTTAGCACAATCATATCTGCTCATAACATGGGCTACCTTAACCATATACCATTTGTTTCTGGAATGGGAGAAAAATAGAGTATTATGTGACTAAATTTGTTTTGCACTCTAAAATTATTACAGTGCTATACATGACTGCAGTGACAGCAGAAAACACATGCATGGAATACAGCCATATTGCATTTATTAAAACAGATTTCTGTAGGAATCAACAATGCTGCTTAACACTTTATTGGCATTGCTGATAAATGTCTGTGAAGTCCACACACAATATTTTACCATAGAGTTGGCTGCCTAAACCATATACCTTTATTACCTGGAGAGAGATCATGATGTGACTGATAATGGCCTGGAGACAGTGTTACACTTGACTGCAGCAACCTTACCATAGACAAGCAATACATACAGCTCTACTATAATAGTTATCACAGCACAATCCTGATTTACACCATTTTGCTTACTGTTATTGGTATTGTTTATTGCTTATTTCAGTACAGCTTTTCTTGTTCATTTATTGCAATACAGCTATAATTGCCCATTTATTGCACTACAGTTTTTATTGTGTATACTTTATTGCAGTAAATACTTTACTCGTTCTTGCTTATTGCACCACAGTTAGCATAATAAATCCATACATACCAAACTCAAGGTGCAACCTGTCTAGATGGCTGGCATGGGACTCGACATTGCGAGCCCTCTCAGCTGCAGCTGTTGGGAGAGAAGCACACCATTATGCATGCCAGTTTTGCAGACATTCAGCTTGCATATTGGTAAAATAGTGGAAAACATACTTACATATTTGTGGGGCATTCCCAGCTCTAGTTTCTTGTACCCAGGTGTCCAAGGTTCCCCTCTTTGTCCTCTTTAGGTCATCATAATGGTGGCAACACTGTTCACCTGTGCGGGGGATACCAGTAACACTGGTGAGTTCCCTGACCAACTGGTCCCAGGCCTCTGCCTTATACTCTGAGCCCTGGAAACCACCCTGCAGCAGCCTGGCTTCATGATTTTTTACCAGGAGCCCAACAAAAAGCCTGGACTCTGAACAACCCATCTCTGTGTCGAAAAGCATGCACCTTCAGCAACACCGCCTGCTATATCTACAGTTGATTAGACTCCAAGGAATGGTGCAGAATTCCCACCTTTTGCACTTTATATAGGCTGTTTTCCCACCCTTACATGTCATTGAGCTGCATTCAAAAAACACTGCATTGCTTAGCAGCACACAAACCAGCTAAGTACAGCTAAGCAGTGAAAAAACTCACATAACCGCAGTTTTAGCTCAGTTTAGCACCGTGTAAACAAAAATAGCCATTACATGCTGTTAGCAAGTTTAAGCAGTGTTTAGCAGAGTGCAGCAGTGCCATATTTCAGAAATATGTTTTTAAAATTAAACATATATAATAATTTAAATTACAGACATCTTATCACTGCTATGGAATCAAACCCAGGACCTAGTAAGCATTAGGCTATATCTCTCCCCATTTAGCTACTTGGATATTATAAGAAGTAGTATACCTTCACATATACTACTGGGCTACCTGTTAGCATTGCTAAGCAACGCAACACCACGCAAATTGCACTTTATAGACCCAGATATAAATAATTAATTACATCTGGTTTCTATTTTTGGATGTCTAGCAACTGTCGGCTATGTCTGTATAAGCGGTGCTCGGCTCCGCTGTGCTCCACGCCGGGTCGTGCAAACAGCAATTAAAACAAAAATTAAAATATGAAAAATACATAATTATGATAAATAATGACATCCTGTTTCTATTTTAAATGCCTGGCAGGTGTCAGCTGTCTATATGAGAGCACAGCTTTGCATGCCATGCAAACATGCAAAAAAGGAATAAAAAAAATTACAATAAAATATTACACATTTGAACCAATTCACACCATTTCAACAGTAGTGGGAAGTGATACAGGGCATCCATAACCATGGATAGCCTCTATACTTCTCCCTACACCGATTCAATAACCTTGTTCCTATGCACTCCTTCGGCAGTGCACCATCATTAATATGCATGGTGCACTGCCGAGGGGGAACCATGACAGTGTACATGGATACATTCTGTGTAAACTCTACCCAGTGCCTACACAGATTTTATTAAATCCTAGGGTTAACTTTTTCTTTTACTTGAAGAATGTTCAGTAAATTAATACAATATGTTCAAATTCAGGAGCCATGCTACTTTGATTATATATGTGCATTTAACTTCAGTTATAATTTTGGCATAGAAGGACAATCAGCATAGCTCACTCATTTCTAAAGTCACAGTTTCTTACAATGCAGTCATGTTCTGAGCTCCTTCTTAGTTTAAAATTTGTTTCTTTAGTAATCATTTTGTACAGCCCAAATCTAAGTTGGAAACTGCTGATGAGGTATTATTATTGGTTGTAATAAAAATCTTCGTTGCTGTTAGAACTCAGTCACACACAACTATATGCATGTTATTCATCACACTTATACATTTCTGAGCACCATTTCATGGCTAACAGCATGAAACAGTTCTGGGAGCACAAGCACACAATTTTGCAAACAAAACACCTTTGCCTTTAGGCAACTGTATTATCCGAGCAGATGTGGACAGCTTACATGAAGTAAGGGCAAGTGAATTCTAATCATGTAGATGCAGAGGCAAGAAAGTATGATAATTTACACTGAATACAATGTTAATAGTGTAGGCATAAGTACGAGGGAGACTAAATGGAAAAATGTACTCAGTTAATGCATTCAAATGTGATGATGTCACAAAGAAATATTTTCAACAGAGAAATGTCCATATTGATGGGAATAATAAAAAAGTCTTGTTTCCAATTGTTAACCCATGTACATAACATAAAAACAGACATGCAAACGATGGATGTGACAGGGGCACACAAGATGTTTTACGACTGGGACAGTGCATATTTAAATGGATGACATCACCATTCTTTTATACACTGATGTTCATCTAAAAATGTGTGAAGGTGGTTGATGTGCACAGTAACACTACAGAGCTACATATACTAAATGCATTAGTAGCTTACTCTATACCGCATAACAGACAAGCACACTTGAACAGTAGTCACTTATTGCTGGATTCATATCTCCTCCTTCTGTACTTACGTACTCTGTAGACCACAGTAGCAACAGCCAGCACCACAGGGTAACTTATATGACCACTGTGATGCAGCTCATTTTTGATAGCATGATTCAGGAAAATGTTTCCAAAACAGTTCCTTGCCTGGGGCTAATACAAACCTAAAGGGTAATCCTCTATCAGTGAAAATACATCTCAAAAGTGGATGTCTTTATAAGGGTTGTTGCCACAGACACAACTGTACATGACAGTACACACACTCATATTAGTTATCCACTGTTGCATTTGAACCCCCTACCTATCTATTTACACAATATATACAACACAAAATTAGAGGCAAGTGTCACAGAAGTCTGAATTGTAAGGGCACAGTGTGCACTTTTGACATGCTGACATCATCAGTGGGATGCAGAGAAGAGGTTTGTGGTAAAAGTGGTATAAGGAGATGGGGCATTCTCTCATATGTTAAAAATCTACCCCTCACTGGAAGTTGATACAACATATCTGTTCAGAAAGCTATATGTACCTGACATTAAACTCACACACATTCCTCACTGTGAGATTTGAGACTCCTACCTTACAATCTAGAGAACACAGCATTAGCAGCAAGTGTTACAAGACAAATGGGACTCAAGGGGGAGAGAGTGCACTTTTGACAGGATGACCTCATCACCATGTTGCACAGGATAAGTTTGTGTTAAAAGTAGGATAAACTGCAGATTGAGTTGAGTCTAAAGTTAAAGTTTTCTCCTGAGTGGAAGTGGACACAGCACATCTGTTGTTGAAGCTTTACTTCCATGACACGAGAATCACATGGACACATAAGTTCACCACTGTCAGATTCAAATTACCTACTTAACCAGTTACACAATCTAGAGAGCACAGTATTAGCTGCAAGCACCACAGGAGAGGTATGACTCTTACGGAGAGAAAGTGCACACTTGACAGCATGGCCTCATCATTGTATCACACAGAATATGTTTGTGGCAAAACTGGGATAAAGGTATGGTACAATACTCACCCAGGTTAAATTTTCCCCTGATTTGAAGTTGATACAGCATGTCTGCTCAGGAAATTGTATGTACCTAATATTGCAGTCATACAGAAGTCCCCCACAGGGAGATTTAAAACTCCTACCTATCTAGTAATACAATCTACAGAACACAATAATAGTCACAAGTGTCACAGGAAGAGTCTGACTTAATGTGAAAATGCACATTTGTAATTAGTAAAACATTACTGTTTGGAATAGCTGCTACTGTGCATCACAGGTTTTGAGACAAATGCATGTGTGGACAGGCCAATGTAACAGCACTGTGCTTACCCTCTGTAATGACAATGACATACTTCTCTGCTAAGATTTATATACTGTCCTTTGTGTACATTGTGTTGCTGTGGAGAACATGTACATGTTACGTATTATGGGATGCCACTGACCATCACAACTGTAAACCACTGGATTGTCAGTCAAACATTTCTGCCAGGTTATTCCAGGATGATTGCATGGAAATTGTAAACATTTATAGAGTCACTATCACTTGTCTTGTTTCTTGCTTGCACAATGTGCATTGACAATACATACATTTCTTAAATATGAAAGACCACTTTTGAATAACAGTGATAGATTATGGGTGAATAGGTTACCCAACATTGTTACAGAGTTGGAAGTGTAACCATTGGAGTGCAGGCATACATTAACAGACTGACTTAGTTAAGTCACCATCAATCTGAAATCCAGCTACCTTGTTTTCAAAATTCAAAGAAGAGTGGCTTTATCATCCTAATTATTCAGGCAGGATCTGTACAATACAGTCTTCACAATAGGGAGCAGCACATTAATACAGCATCAGGACAATAGAGTGTTAAGGAAAGGTGTTACACCCACAGGAGTCATACCAATCAAAAACACTGTGGAATTCATCTGGATTTGAACTTTGACAGCATTCCAAGAAAAATCTACAGATCAGAGTATTATCTAAACACTCCAGAGAGTAACTCCTTCTTCACAAAGTTGAAATACGATTACAAAAAAGGAGAATGTATGTGTTACCCTCATGACAACTGTATGCTGTACATTCAACTCTTCAGCTTGCTCAACAGAAGATTAGACTGACTGAATATAGTTAAGTGCACTAGCACGAAGGTTACAAGAATAATGCTGCCGAAGGCAAAAACTCACAAGAATTTGCCATAAAATGTGTACTTCCATGTAGCCTGAGTTGCATTTGGTGGTTGGTGCTAAGAATTGCACAATTGCTGAGGAGACAGAGTGATGACACAAAAGGGAGAAGATACATAGACAGGGGGAGAAGGAGGAAGGGACCAAGTAGCTTCTGACAAAAGCAGGATAATGTTGGCTTATAACAATATGTATGCAACAGCCACCCCTATGGTACATTTTTTAGGCAGTGCTTCAAACACCAAAATTCCACCGTAACAGCTACAAACAAATGCAATCTGAGGGTTATGCTGCTCAATGCTGGAAATCTAAATCTCAAAATGCACTCAAAGCTCTCCTCAAAATGGAGAATGTCAACATCTGTGCTGTAATGGAGACCTGGTTTAAAGAGGCAGAAAGCACCCCTGCTTTCCCAGGCTACAACTCATTCCATACCTTTTGGCTCCAGAATACGGCTGGAAGCTACAAAAGTGGTGGTGTCTCCATATTCATAAAGGATAGACACACCTCTAGACTGATAGCCTAGCATAATGCATCTGAGATACTTCAGGTACAAATAACAGTGCGTAAGATGTTGACATAAGTCATAGCCTGCTATAGAACCCTAACTATGTCCCTAAACTCTCACTCTTAAGTTCCTAAGCACCCTGGAATCTATCAATGTCCAGCCCAATGCTCTCATACTGGGTGACTTCACCTAACCTTCCATCAACAGGGAAACCTATTCAAGTACCAATGTACAGGCCCAACGCTTCCTGGAATTTATCAGTTCCAATGCCTTGGACCAGCTCATTCTGACCCCCACTAGAGGAAGCAACATCCTCGACCTGGTTATCACCAACATGGGAGACCATTGCTCCACACCTATAGTCAATTCTTCCCTGGTTAATTCCAACTACAAACTGATCATCATGGAAATCTCCATCACACCTACACCCCCTGCTAAGGTGACCACCCTGAAAAACTTCTCCAAAGCTGACTTTGGGCTCCTAAAATCAGAGGTGGCTAATTTCTCAACACCCATGCCAATGGAAAATAGCTGCATGACTGTTGAATCATACACCAATGCACTGTACAAGCACATACACAAATGTATGGATCTTGCCATACCAAATAGAACCAAGACGCTCTCCTCCAAAAAAAGAAAGCCAATCTGGTGGTCCCCAGCCATTAATAAACTCTACAACAGAAGGAAGAAACTGTTGCAGAAAAAAATGAAGTCACAAGACTGGAAAATCTCCCTTATCGGACTCAAAACAATTTAAGATCCCTTATCAAATCCTCTAAAGCCAGCTATGAAGGCAGAATTACAGCTGACACCAAAAACAACCACAAAGCCTTCTATAGCTATATCAAGAACCTCCAAGGCAATACCCAGGTTTTCTCTGAGTTATTGCACAATGGCACCTCCTATACTGAGCCAACAGATATAGCCAACATACTGGCCAACAGATTCAATGCCAACTTTACCCCTCTCCCCCAAAGACCCTATCACAATACCAGAAGAAAGCCTGGTACTGACCATTACTGCAGCACAGGTGAAAGCTGCATTGTCCAAAGCCAAAAATACAGCATCTATGGGACCTGATAATATCCCTGGCTGCATCCTACATGAGCTACAAAATGAACTGGCACCACACCTGTGTGCCCTGTTCAATCACAGCCTTACTTCGGGCTTTGTCCCTAACAAATAGCGCACTGCTACAGTCATCCCTCTCCATAAAGGGGGAGCAACTACAGACTCTGGGAACTATCACCCCATTAGCCTGATGAGTCTGGTATGCAAAGCCATAGAGCGCATCATCATGGACCTGCTTAACAAAGATACAGGCAATCTCCAAACTCTTGACCCCACACAGTTTGGCTTTGTCAAGGGGAGATCCTGCCTGCTGATCCTGGTTGACTTCTTCAAGGCAGTCACCAAGGCTGTGGATGAGGGTAAGGCAGTGCATACAGCCTACCTTGACCTGACCAAAGCCTTTGATACCATTCCCCACTCGGGTATCATTGATACACTCACCAAACTAGGCATCAATCCTTATATCACTAGGTGGGTTGCAAATTGGCTCACAGACAGGACCCACAGAGTGAAAATTGAGGATTCCAAGTCAGACTGTCAACAAGTCATGAGTTGAGTCCCACAGGGCTCGGTTCTGGACCCTCTCCTGTTTGGCTTCTACTTCTCAGAAGTCCAGACCAACGCAGAGAGATTCTGGCTGACCAAGTTCACTGATGACTGCAAGCTAGGAGTCATTTTCAAGTCCCCAAATGATGCAGACATCCTACAGAAGGGCCTCTCTGAGACCAGTGACTGGTGTTGGAACCATGGCCTTAAGCTTAACGCCAAAAAATGCATTATCATTCCATTTGGAAAAAACTCAGTTCCCACAAATTACCATGTTGATGGGAGCCCACTAAACACTGAATGGGCCATAAGAGATCTGGGCACCCAGGTTGACAGCCACCTCACCTTCAACCACCACATTGCCACTGTGGTCAGAAAGTCCTTCTACGTGGCACATTTTATAGCTAAAAGTTTCACATCCAGGAAGAAAGAGGTCACCATCCCTCTCTGCTCATCCCTCATTAGACTAGTCATTGAATATAATGCTCCATTTGGCATGTATCTGACCAGACACATACAACAGCTAGAAAGGCCACACAAGTACCTCACAAAAAGATCCTAGGCCTTAAACACATGTCCTACATGGACAGACTCAGGAAACTTCAGCTGTTCTCAGTCTCTTATCATCTACTTTGAGATGATCTCTGCTTGACTTACAAAGCCATGTCTGACCCAGCCCTACTTGAAATGCTGCATCTAAAGAAATCCTAATCTCCCTGTGCCACACGCTCCAGAGATCACAACCTCATTACCACAATCAACAGAACATGCTGGAGGGGCAGGTTCATCTCCCAAAGACTAACCATACTCTGTAATAAACTTCCCATTCATGTCAAGCAGAGCACCTCGCTGGCCTTCTTCAAGAGAATTTTTGACGAGTGGATGGGTAACAGAAAGTTCACCCCAGGGATCACTCCAGTTGCCCTAATGGATAGAGGCACTGTGAGCTAACATCAGGTTAGTTCCAGGGCAATTTTTTAGGAGGTAAGCTTGTAAAGGTTTCTGGGCCATCAGCCTAGTACACACCTATGAACCTATGAACCTATAAAACAGTGTACTAAAACAGTCAATAACACTTTGCTAATGCCTGGATTAGAGCCCTTGAAAGTTTGCAAAAATCAGTCTATAGATCTTGACATTAAGTCTTCACACTACAAAGGACTTCCTATTTCACACTCTTTAAATCACATAATTGAAGGGATAGTGAAAACTTACAGAAAGAAGCAGAAGGGGTGAATAGAGAGAGAGAGAGAGAGACACGGAGAGAGAAATAGCAACAGTACTGTTTATGGAGCATGGAGGACCATCTTTATAGTGTGTTACTCTTACGTATTTCCTTATTTTTAATCTGTCAGGCTCTGCACAATAAAGTGCTTGTTATAGGGAGCAAGAAGGGGAAGGAGAGTAAAACAGACATAAAAACATAAGCAGGATAAGGGTGTCTTACTAAGTCTCCTTGTGGACACAATGTTTTTGCAAATGCTTTCTTGCTGCACTATTCAAGTGGTTTGTTAATGAATTGCAAATGGAGATAAATAAAGATGTTTATAGGTAACCTTATGATAGGAATGTAAAATGTCATGATATAATAATTTGATCTACAGCTGTAATTAAAAAAATGACACTATGCAAAAACATCAGTCTACAGACAGGGAAATTATATCAACACGCCATATAGGAACTTACAATCCATTACATCCAACAGCCTAAGAATTGTTGCAGTAACTATCTTACAGTGGCACCCTTAGTTTGTCTTTACTGTATTTGTATAGTGCAACAAATTTAATTACATTTGTGAGAAAATAACCAGAGTACTGTGGCTGAAATGAAAATATTCAACTTTTGCCTTAGGAAGCTAAATGCCATTCACCATCATTCAGCACTGGTGCACTATGCCAACCTTCACATAAATGATAAGGACAAAAAGTGAAGGCTTTTTGATGGGACATTTCTGGCTATGTGTGTTGTGTGTGATATTATTTTTTGACCAGATTAAACATGTGAAAAAGGGATTGATAGGATGGTGGTGAAAATGGGGGTGGCAAGCAGAAGGCAGGACAGAGGGTATAGAATACATACATTTGCAGAAGGGTGGTGGGAAAGCACTATTGGTGTCCACTTCTTCACAACATTAATGTAATATTGTACACACAATTTAATGACTTTTGAGAGTCAGCGCACCAAATCAAGTGTGTCAAGATGTCAAATAGGCAAAGTGGAGAGCTATATTGGGTGCATTTTTGGGGGGACATTTTCCCATTTTTGTTGAGAGGGAGGAATGTTATGGAAGGTACTTAGTAATGAGAGGGTCAGGTAGGTTACATTAGGTAGCAGGTGCAGATATACAGGACATACAAGATAGACAAGGTTGGTGATGGGCACAATGACTGGGGATAGGTACTAGACCTCAGAGGTGTATCCACAAACAGCATAAGAACAGTGTGAATGTAGTTTCTCACTCTCAGAATTGTCATCACTGTTTCCTGTGTCAGTTGCCTGAGTCAATGCCAGATGTTAAATTGTTTTGGCAGTACAACTCAGGGCCTTTTCAACCCTACTGATTCGGGCACCAAGGCCCCTTTCCATAATGTCCTCTACCAGCCCTGTCAGTTCCTGTTGGGTGACAAAAATCACCATGTCCACTGTTACTGCCTTGGAGCATAACACTGTACCAGCACTTGGGGCAGAGCTACCTGATGCAGGTGGAGCAGGTACGGCAGGAGTTGTAGAGGCAATGCTGACAGGTTTTGACTCAGATGTGCCTGGTGTCTGTGCTGCCTGTGGTGGTGCCACCATAGCCACCTGTGGAGGTATGGCAAGCCAAACCTCCCTTTGCTGATGGTCATTTTGTTTTCAGCAACAATGTATTAAAAAAAGAAAAAAGAAAAGGAGAGATAGGGTGGGGGTAAACAAAAAAATAATTAAATCAATGTTGTGTCACATTACCTAATTATTTCAATACATAAAACAGTATAACAAATACACAAGTATAGCTTGGCCACATCCAGATATGATGGGAAGGCATGACGAATGTGTCATAAAAATCAATCACAATCATATATGACTAAAAGAATCATGTCTTTCATTGTGTCATATCACATATCTGCTTCCAAAAGTGATACTTCCATAACAGTTAGACTTCTTCTGTGGTATGCTTGCTGGTAATATTGTCTAAATAATATCCTGAAAAAATCTAATGTGTTTTGGATACCCTCCTCTTGATGCTAGTATGGCATTAACTGCCACATGACATATGTGTAGGGCCAACATGAAGGCACAGGCACATTCCACAAGGTCTCAGAATATATAGTCTGAGTATTAATGGTTGTGCATTCTGACATGTGGGACTGCCTGAGCCATGTGGGTGACTCCTTGGGCAGTATGAATGAAATACTGGATCAGGCAGTACCTGTAATGGAAAGTCTGCTGGGAGAGGGTCAGCATCCAATTGGCCATAGACCTACTACATCAACTGGTGTTAGCCAATGTGGTCATGCAAGATCCCACTCCCATAGTGGCACTACTTCTACTGCTCTATCAGTGATTGCAGTGTCCACACCCAGATGTGGTAGGACACAAGATCATGGTCCTGGATACAGTCATGATGACAGCTCATCCAGCAGACATCAGCCATGGTCAGATACCACCCCAAATTCTAGCCAGGGCCAAGGAACTAGCAGTGCAGCTCTTGGCAGAGGTAGTTCTCATCATCGGTGCTGATGACACAGAACTGAGAAGTCTCCTGTGCATGGCTCACACCTGTCCGAGATGCCAGGATGTAGTGCTAGTACAATGCTTGACTGTATTTACGCAGGCACACACACACACACACACACACACACACACACACACACACACACACACACACTCAACAAATACTTGCCCATACCACCACCCAACACACACACTTTAGTACTGCTGACTGCTAAACATATCTTGCTAATGGTCCTGCAAATTGGATACTTAAAAATAAATACTTGCTTTACTTGCACATACTCATTTCAGTGGTATCAAGCTTGCCTTCCTGTGCCCCACCACCACCATGTGCAAGTGATGATAACTCTGTCCTGGCCTTTGCACACTTCTTTGTGACTTTGGGATGCATATCTGTCTGAAACACAGAAAGCTAATGCTTACTTACTCAGAACTTTCCTGTAATGTAAGTGTATTGCAGAATAAATGTGTTTAATCATAGTTCATAATCAGTTGCACATGACAGCTTCTGTAATTGTTGATCCTTACTGTATTTCTGTTACTGTTACTCATGCAGTCAAAGTAGATGTTTAAGTGTTGCTTATTGTTATACTTAAGCAAATGATACTAAACTTGATGTGCTGATGGATTTATCTACAGTGGTCAACTGAAATGACTGATGCACAATTACTGGTCAAAATCCATAGCTGTGTATTGCAAACATCAATCATAAGGTATTACTGACATTACTGCACACCTGGGACATGTATCACCTTAGCGACATATGAGAATTTGCAGAACACAGTAATCATTTATATAGAAGTATTGTTTTTTTTTTCTGTACAAGTTCCAGACTTTCCTTGGTAATAATGTAGATGTGTAACATCTCCTCAGGAGGTTGCCTATATCTGATGCTAATAAACTGCAGCAATTACATGGTTAAGTAAAGGCTTTGCAGTTTGTCAGGCATCATTTTTAATATTTGTATGTGCTAAGTCTGTTATTCTTTCTTTCAAGTATTCAGTTTGTGTGCTATCCTTTGCCTCTTAGCCAAAGCCATGGCATATCGTGTATATTTACATCTGCTGGCAGCACCTGCAGCTAGTGGTTCTCCCTCAGACTCCTCATCTGTGTCTGCTTGAGCTGCTTATCCTGTCTGTGGTACTGGGAACTGTGGTTCTGCCCCTAGTTGTCTTTGTTGAAGCTGTCCCCTGAGAATGATATTGTGCAACATGGAACAGACTGGGTCATACTACAGGGTAACTCCTGAGGTATCTAGACAACAGAACCTTGATTCTGAGCAAGCCAAATACATATTCTATGATATTCCTGGTTTGACCATGGGCATCATTGTATCCTTGCATGATAGGATTGTGTGACCTACTTATGGGTGTCATGAGCCATGGTTCCAAGGCATAATCTGCATCCACTAGAAGTCCTTGTGGAAAGACACCCCTAGCAAACGTTGTTTACAGCTCACAGGTGTACCATATGTGTGAGTCATGAAAACTGCCCGGGTTACCTGCACATACATTGTAGATGATCCTTTGGGCATTACAGACAACCTGACAGTTTATAGTGTGGTATCCTTTCCTGTTGGTGTACTTCCTTCCCTGTTCACTGGGGGGGGGGCTTTTATTTCTACGTGTGTGCAATTTATGACCCGCACAACTTCAGGGAAGTGTGCTATTGCATAAAACTCATGCATGGTCCTTGCTTTCACCTCCAGAGTACGTGAGAAACAGATATGGTCTCTTGCATGTTGTAGCATTGCATTAAGAAACTGATGTAATATTCTGGAAGATGAGGCCTTTGACACTTCTAATACATCCCCTGTGGGCCTCTGAAAAGTACCTGTAGCTAATATACATAATGCTACACATACCTTTGTTTCCACTGGGATGGGTTCTCCATGATTACCTTGGGGCCTCAGCTGAGGGCAGCAGAGGTTGCATCTTTCCTCTAGCAATTCACTGTCCACACAGTATCGCTGTACAATTTCTGTGTCATGAAGCCCATGGTACGTCATGGGATCTAAATACCCTTCTTCGTGCTTGAGGTCTGGTGACAGCAGCACCTTGAATTAAAGCTTGTTGCACATACAGATTTATAATAGCAGCAGCAACTGCTAACGTTTTTTTTTTCTTTTTATTTTTTTATTACTAAGTGTAATTGTGGCTGTAATCCAGTGTTGGATCTCAGGGCAAATGGCTACACTGGGTGTATGTGATTGCTTTATAGCTTCCTGAATAGCTCCGTCATATTGGATTGGTGAATCGGCATTTAATTCAGCTACTTATGCTTTCATTGGCATATTCTGCATTTACCTTTAATACCAAATAGTAAGTTATTGTGTGTGCACACTTTGTGTAGCCGTTAATGAATCCCGCTCATTTCTTACAGTTAAAAATGAAAATAATATGTTCTAAAATCTAGCTTTTTGCTACAAATTTTACAAAAACAAGATAATTCATGGGCCTATGTGTATTATAAACGTATGCATTTAAGAGTGTTTACAAAATGCATTTGTAACCTAGAGAAATAAAAAATATTTATTATACTTAGTAACAACTTTGCAGCTTTTAATCTAAACTTTTAATCTAACAGCATCAGTAACTGCAATGTGTTAATTTAACTCTGGTGGATTAGCTGCATTTAAGAGTACTTGTGAATGCAATTCTCTGTAAGTCAGAGTGTCCTCTCACTTCCCCCTCTAGGAGACTTTTCACATTTGTATATTACAAAAGATGGAAATATTTTTGAAATTGACACACTGGGTAGAATGTTTGCACAGGCCATTTCTATTGTCCTTTGTTTTTTTATATTATAGATATGTTGACAAATTGTCACTGCTGCCTCTCCACTTTTGCCTATGAAAAAATGTATCACAGGACAGGTAGCTGCCTAAGTATATGGGTCTATATTATAACATTGAAGTCTTAAAACTTCTAATGTTATAATATTGAACCCTATACACTGAACGCTGAAAATAGCAAAGCTACAGAATATCGAATACTTTCCTAGGGAAAGTATTCAGTGAGCCATTTCTGCAGCTTCACTATTTCCTCGACTGTGGAGCGAAGGTTACGGACTGGGTTAAGGTAAGTGAGTCAACAGATCAGGTTAAGGTGAGTGTGTGATAGTTAGGGACCTTAGGGTTAGGGAGCGGGTAAGGTGAGTGTGCAATAGGGATCTTAGGGTTAGGGAGCGGGTAAGGTGAGTGTGCGATAGGGACCTTAGGGTTAGAGAGCGGGTAAGGTGAGTGTGCGATAGGGACTTTAGGGTTAGGGAGTGGGTAAGGTGAGTGTGTGATAGGGACTTTAGGGTTAGGGAGCGGGTAAGGTGAGTGTGCAGTAATTACGGACCTTATGGTTAGGGTTGGGTTAAGGTAAGTGGATAGCTAGTAGTGTATGTATGGTTTAGTGTAGGGTTTTGTGAAGTGTATGTGTGTGGATTATTTATTTTGGTGCGCTTGTGTTGTGTGTATGTTTGTCGAAACAGCAAATTATTTCCCTGGGAAAAAAATTCGCTATTCTGAGTGTTCGATGTTATAGTCTTTCGATCAAAATGGTTCGATATTATAACATTCAAAGTTTTAAGACTTCAGTGTTATAGTATAGACCCAAGTATACTACTCCTGTACTTTTACAGGAACAAGGATCTGGGGATCTTAGGGTCCTGTTGTGATTGTTTACTTTTAGGCACGGTCCTTCATGGATGTATATTCAATTCTTAAAAGACCCATATTTTACCATTTTAGTTTTTTTATTGGTGCCATCATTATTCTTTGCTGTTTTTGAATTATTCTCAAACGTCCTTTTAATGTTGTTACCTCTTCTGTATGTAAAGGCTGATGTTGGACCTAATGTGTTAGTATATTTATCTTGGGCAATGGTGTTTTGACTTTTTCTCTTAATAATATCTAGCATGTTTGTGGGACATTTTTTATATAAACTGGTTGTGAGCATTGCTTTAGAAGAATCCACAGTATGTTATTCTCTTTAGTCACCCTGCTTTGTGTGGTTCCTGCTCTTGAGGAGACAATATTACCCCTTCCTTTTGTGTGTGATTTCAGTTTTTAGTTGGTACACTAAGTCAGTCAGGTATTCTCTCTGTCAATGAACATTTCACATATTTTAGCAAGCTCACCATTAAACATTGCATCTCTGTTTACCAATCTTAATAATCTGATCTTCTGGCTTTTTACCAAATTTCTTTCTTGCCATAATGGATGGTTACCGTTAAAATGTAGATAAGCATTTGAATATGTGAATTTCCTATAAATAGCAAAGCAAATCTTCATATTAAAAGTGTTCCTATAGATCTTGTCATCTAGGTAATTAGTAACTTCTTCAGATGAATGATATAGAAACCTTAGAAAAATCAGTGATCAATTCTAAATTCTTAAAACATTTCATTTAGTAAATCACTAGTATAAAAACATTATGAACTACAAACAATAGCCAAAAAAACAAAACAAACACACAGAATTCAGCTCCAATTATTTATTCAACCATCATCGATCTGGTACCTTGGCCATTCTCCTTCAGGGAATCTGAATAACAATCAGGGGCTAAGAAACTAAGAGTAATGCTACTCAATGCCAGAAGTCTAAACCTCAAGATGCACGCACTCGAAACTCTCCTTAGCATGGAGAACATCGATATCTGTGCAGTAACAGAAACCTGGTTCAAGGCTCCTGAGAGCACCCCAGCACTACCAGGTTATACCTCATACCATGCTTTTCAGCCCCAAAACTTGGACTGAACCACAAAAGGAGGGGGAGTATCAATATTTGTCAAAGATACCCACACCTCCAGGTTGGTGGCACAGCACGAAGCATCAGAGACTATCCATGTGCAACTAATAGTGGGTAAAACTGCCTTCCAGTTTATATCCTGCTACAGACCACCCTCCCAAACCCAGGAACCCCACTCGGCCTTCCTGTGAACACTGGAAAATATGAAGGTCTCTCCAAACACCATTATATTGGGCGACTTCAACTACCCAAACATAGACTAGGAGCATTACTCTAGCTCCAACACCCTAGTCCAAAGGTTCCTAGAATTTATAAACTCAAATGCTATGGAACAACTTGTTACCACTCCCACAAAAGGGGAAAACATACTGGACCTGATCACCACCAACATGGGGACTCTATGCTCCAGACCAGAAGTGTATCCCTCACTGGTAAGATCAGACCATAAACTAATCTCACTGGATATTAACATCCTGACCCCACCCCCTGCCCAGAAAACCACAGTGAAAAACTTCTCTAAAGCAAATTTCACACTCCTCAAAACCAAGGTGGAATCCTTCAAAGCCCCCGGGCCTGTGGAAAATATGGCCCAGACCACAGAATCCTTTATAAACGCATTCTATGAACACCTTCAGGAATGCATGGATCATGCAATCCCAAATAAAATGAAGACCCAATCCTCCAAAGGCAGACATCCTGTCTGGTGGACCCCAGCCATAAACAAACTATACAATAGAAGGAGGAAGCTACTACATAATAGAACAAAATCCCAAAAAGGGAAGGCATCTCTGATCAGTATTAGCAAAAAACTACGGGCACTCATAAAATCGTCTAAGGCCAGCTTCGAGAGAAAAATTGCACAGGACACTAAGGATAATCACAAGGCTTTCTTTAGATATGTTAGGAACCTGGGTGGGAATTCCCAGATATGCTCAGAATTAGTCCAAAATGACAAAAAATACACCAAACCCACAGACATTGCCAACATCCTAGCTGACAGGTTCAGCGCAAACTCCCCCACCTCCCCACCAAAAGGGCAAATATCTATCCCAGCAGAGTGCTGCCCCCCCTGACATCTCAGATGCTCAGGTAAGAGCCACCCTCTCAAAAGCAAAAAACACAGCATCAATGGGACCAGACGGTGTCCGGGGCAGCATCCTACATGAACTCCAAGAAGAGCTAAACCCAAACATAAAACTACTGTTCAATCTCAGCCTTACTACAGGATATGTACCCAAAGAGTGGCGTACAGCAACAGTGGTCCCTCTCCACAAAGGTGGTGCCTCAACAGATCCTGGAAACTATCGCCCCATAAGCCTGACTTGCTTGGTCTGCAAAGCTATGGAAAGGATCATCATGGGCCTCATAAATAAAGATATTGGGGACCTACAGACACTGGATCCTACCCAGTTCAGCTTTGTTAAGGGCAGATCCTGCCTCTTAAACCTGGTCAATTTCTTTGAAGCAGTCAACAAGGCCATTGACGAGGGGAAGGTGGTCCACACAGCCTACCTGGACCTCGCAAAAGCCTTCAATACAATACCCCACTTGGGCATTATAGATAAGCTCACCAGCTTAAATATAAACCCCTATGTCACTAGATGGGTTGCAAACTGGCTCAAGGACAGAACCCACATGGTTAGAATTGCTGGAGCCATGTCAGACTCCAAACCAGTTACAAGTGGCATCCCACAAGGTTCAGTCCTGGGACCTCTCTTGTTTGGTATATATTTCTCGGAGGTACAGGCCAACATGGAAGGACTGTGGCTGACCAAGTTCGCAGATGACTGCAAACTGGGCGCCATAATCGACTTTCTAGCAGACACAAGCATCCTCCAAAAGGGCCTCATAGAAACAGACAACTGGTGCCAGAGCCATGGCCTCCAGCTAAAGGCCAAAAAGTGTATAGTCATCCCCTTTGGCAAAAACAAAGTGCCCACAAATTACCACATAGGTGGTAATCCATTAAGTACAGAAGAAGTAATTAGGGACCTGGGGACCCAAGTTGATAGCAATCTCTAATTTGACAACCACGTGGCCAAAGTGGTTAGAAAAACATTTTATATAGCCCACCTAATCATGAAGGGATTCACATCTAGATCAGGGGAGGTCATTGTGCCTCTTTACTCATCCATCATCAGGCCCATAATTGAGTACAATGCCCCTTTTGGGATGTACCTTACCAGACACCTGCAGCAACTGGAAAGACCCCAAAAGTACCTCACCAAGAGGATCAAAGGGCTCAAACAGATGCCATATGCTGCCTGGTTAAAGAAACTCCAGCTCTACTCAGTGGCATACCACCTGCTCAGAGGTGATCTGTGCCTGACGTATAAAGCCATGTGCAACCCGGAATTAATGGACATGCTACACCTCAGAAAATCCAAATCCCATCAAGCTACGCGCTCGAGAGACTTGAACCTCAGCACTGAAATAAATAGGACATGCTGGAGGGACAGATTCATAACCCAGAGGCTCCCTTCACTCTGGAATAAAATCCCAGTCCAGGTTAGGCAGAGTCCCTCATTGACTCTCTTCAAGAGGAATCCTGATGAGTGGATGGGAGATCGTAGGTTTACCCCGGGTATCACTTCTGTGTCACTGTTAGACAGAGGCACAGTATACTAACCTCGAAAAAGGGCATAGCAAAATTAATTTAAAATGGGTGGCGAAAGCCAAACACACTCTGGCTAGGCTTATAAATGCCCTAGGGCAGATAGCCTACTATGAACCTATGAACCTATGAACCTAATCAACAAGCTTCACTTTATATACATGTGCAAACAAGCATCCCTAATAATTAAATTATACAATTAATACACGTCTCTTCCCCTTTTCCTCAAAGAAATATTAAATTATACTTATGAATCTAGATGTATGCTTAGACAACCAGTTGATATGTTTTCTTGTGGACATTGCAGTGTGTGCCTTAAAGCAAGGAGTATATCAGGTATGAAAATTAATGGAAGAGTTTATACTGCTAAGAATTTTTTAATTGTAATTCAGTGGAGGTTGTATATATAATAGGTTGCAATTGTTTGAAGCCTATGTGGTATGTGGGTCAAACAAAATGTAAGACCAAAATTCATTGATGACTGGATGGAAGATAGGAAATTTACCCCGGGGATCACATCAGTCGTCCTGCTAGACAGGGGTCCAAGGAAGTAAATATTGCGGGAAGAAATAGTCTGGGAATTGTTATGGCTAGGCTTGTACAGGCCTTAAGGCTGATAGCCTAGCACCAAACTATCAACCTATGAACCTATATTTTGGAACACTTGAGGAATATCAGAAACAATAATATCAACAGCCCTATAGCTAAGCACCAAACTATCAACCTATGAACCTATATTTTGGAACACTTGAGGAATATCAGAAACAATAACATCAACAGCCCTATAGCTAAGCGCTTTATGGAAGCACATGGGGTAGTGGAGTCTGACTTTTTTGTTTCAGTGTTAGCTATAAAATTTTTACCTAGAGGAGTTGATTATGCAAGTAAATTATTAGAATTAGATGCTAGACTTATTTTGAATTATAATACGCATTTTCCTATGGGGATGACTCAAGAAATAAATATTTAATGTATTTAAATTAAATTTAATTGTACTAAAATGTTTTTTGTTATAGAAAATTCAAGAGAATGATATATGTATTAACTGTATAATTGAATTATTAGGGATACATATATAAAGTGAAGCTTGTCGATTGTTATTCAGATTCCCTGAAGGTGAATGGCCAAGGTACCAGATCAATGATAGCTGAATAAATAATTGGAGCTAAACTCTGTTTTTTTTTTTAATTTTTTTAGCAAATCACTAGTACCTGACCATAGTAAAACATGTTATCCAAAAAACATAACTACAATTTAATATATTCACTGTACTTAGATGTAAAATAAAGTTATTTTCCCATGATTATAATATGATATTGGTATATATGGGGCAGATTTTGCCCCCCATAACAATTTCCTTTGATTAGTGATAAAACTCATCCTGAAATTAACTATATATATATATATAGGAGCGCTACAGAATCCTGAAAGCTCAAAATCCTGAAGCCCAAAATCCTGAGACCAAAATCCTGAAAATTCAAAATCCCGAAAACCCAAATTCCTGAAACTCAAAATCCTGAAAACACAAAATGGACATACTGAAGTCATTGTGGCTTTGCTATTGTTAGCCCTGTGGTGTTAGGTCATGCGTTGGGTACAGGTAAGTGTACGGTTGGTTTTATGTTAGGGTTAGGGGCGGTTTAAGTGAGTTAGGGTTAGGGCGCAGGTTAGGCATGTATGCAATAGTGACAAATATTGGGGTTGGGGGCGGTTTAAGTGAGTTAGGGTTAGGGCGCGGGTCAGGTGAGTGTGCGATAGTGATGGACCTTAGGGTTAGGGTTAGGGTCAGGGTCAGTTGGTAGATATTAGTGTCTTTATAGTGACATATTAGCATTATTTGTGTTTTCAGGATTTTGAGTTTCAGGATTTTGGGTTTTCGGGATTTTGAATTTTCAGGATTTTGGTCTCAGGATTTTGGGCTTCAGGATTTTGAGCTTTCAGGATTCTGTAGTGCTCATATATATATATATATATATATATATATATATATATATATATATATATATATATATATATAAATCCAGTACATATTGCATAAATTGTTCCAACAGTCCAACATCAACATTTGAAAAGTTGTTGTACCTTTAATAACCTTATTAAACCATTCCAATCCCTATACAATTAGGGATGACTAAATATATTCAGGACATCACATGCAACCATTATTAAACCTAGGTCATACAACACTATACTATGCACTTGCAAAAAGTGTCAGGAGTCTTTCAAGACATAAGAACTGTCCTCAAAAAAGTTTTTTAACTTAAAGTTAATAAATTTGGCAAAATGCTCAGTTGTAGGGCCTTCAGATGCGATAACAGGTTGGAATGGAAGATTAAATTTGTCTGTATGGACTTTCAGAGTTCCACAAATTGCTGGAATAACAGGTGTTTTGTAAACTAATGAAATAATTTGGAATCAATAACTTGTTGTAATGTTAGTCCAATCAATAGCTGCATAAACTATACTGATCTCATTCTTGCAAACTTTCTGATAAAAATCAATATCTGTCAAAAAGGAATATGATCCATTAATGCCACCCACCACCTTTGTCTGGCTTTGGTATTCTAAATGTTTTGTCATTTATAAGCTCCATTTAACATATCTAAATTAATGGTGTTTTTCTTTTGCACATTTAAGGCTTGCATCTTTAAAAAGCTTTGAAGGCCATTCACCCAGAGTCAGATGATTTTTTTTTATCATATGACTCATTCTTTTAAAAGAGGGACTACTAGATTATGACAAGAGGTGTAACTGAAGTATTGATGAAAAGTGTGTATAGCAACAAAATAAAAATAAATAAACTAACAGCAAATCCAACAATGAGTTATTCCCCTGGTGCCTGGACAGAAAGACTTCCATGGAGAATATCACACAACACCAAAATACCAATTAAATAAGAAATAAAATGATTTCACAATTAAAATCAATTAATTAATTAGGGCAATCAAACAATGCTTTCCAATTACAACTGGAATTCAAACCATTAGGATTCAAAGTTTTACATTTTAATATAAAATGCTTTCCTGTTTTGTAAATACATTTTAACATAATCAGCATTCCTAATTGAATTTCTAACCTGTTCCAGAACCATAACTTTCGAATCACACTTAGAAGCATAAACTTCATTAAAATCAACTGACATGGGGCTTTCCCTATTGTTTCCTCTTATGTTTCTAAGATGTTCCTTAATTCTAGTGGCAAAAGCTCTATTTGTTTCCCTGTATAAATAATATATAATATAAATAACCCACACAGAAATCTAAGCATAAACTACTGCACAACTCTTATAACTTTAACTGATGACTATATTTATTCGTATATTATTTATTGGTTCGCACCTGTTACTAACAAAGGGACACACTACACATTTACCACAGGGAACAGTGCCCCTGGAATCTAGTATAGTCACTATTTTAAAGCAAGTATGGAAAAGTAACATTCAATGTGAGAAAACATCATTCAACAAAACACTCCAATGCTTCATGATAATAGAAACCATATTAGAAGATGAAATAATATACCTAGAAACGTGAACTATTTCTAATATTCTCATAATTGTCCAAAAATTCATTAGTTTTATTCCTTGCACTTCCCCTGTACAAGCCAATAAATAATTATGTTGCACTATAGGGACTTACCAATAAGCTGAGAATGCTTTCTCAGTACAACCTTTCTTGAGAAACATTTTAATTAATTTAAATTATTTATTTAAAATGTCTTCTCTTGTAGAACATAACCTTCTTAGCCTCAAAAATTCACCCTTGGGTAAAGCAGAAATAACATGTAAAGGGTGATGACTGGAGCCAAGCAAAAAAAAAAAATACCTATAGACTTAATGATGCAGTCTAGAAAAAAAAACATTGATCTGGAAGGTCCATCAATGTCACATCTAAATAAACAGTCTGAACACTATAACTATTATAAGTGAATTAGATAACAAAATGATTATTACTTAATCCATAAATAAATCCTGACACCAAATTCATATCATCTTTATAGACAAAAAATAAATCATCAATATAATGAAAATAAGATGACACATGGGTGTTACAATATTCGCTCAGATGCAAAACCTCCCTCTCAAGTAATCTCATAAACAAGCATGCATATGCTGTATTTAAGGAGACACATGTAGCATTGCCTTTATTTTGTTTAAAGATCTCATCATTAAATAAAAAAAATCTTATGTTGGCAACAAATGTAATAGTGTAATGTGTAGTGGGGTTATCTTTCAAAAACTTACAAATGGTTTCCATTCCAGACTTACATTCAGTACTTGTATATATTCTCACCACATCAAGTTTGTCAGTACAAGTTATCCTGCCATCTAACTTTCATAAGATGCTGTAACAAATCAGAGGAGTCCTTAATATAAGAAAGTCTCAGTTCAAATAAAAAATAGACCTTTACCTTCAAAATACCCTTAGTACTCACAATATGTCTCCCTTGAGGGTTCAAAACATTGTTTTGAATTTTTGGCAAATAGTAAAAAAACTGCCATATGTACCTCAGAATTAAATAATTCATTGTTAATATCAAGCCAGATAAAATAACCTAACCTGCGTACTTTATTTTAAAGACTCAAAAATTGTACAGCCATGTTTTATAATCTTCCCTAGTAGCAATTTCATATGTCTTTACATCATCCATAGTTTTATGACATGTGTTAAGATACTGAACAACATTCATTACTACTTTTTTACCGTTGTCTGCCTGTTTGATGATGCATTTTTATTCTTATACAGCTTGTTGAGAGCTCGTCACTGAATTTTATCTAAATGATAAACATAATTTTTTGTGGTTTGAAATTCAGAAAATAACATGTCATATTCTTTATTAACAGCCAAAGAAAAGGCATTCACAAAATTACTACCAATTAAATAAGAAATAAAATGATATCACAACTAAAATCAATTAATTAATTAGGGCAATCAAACAATGCTTTCTAATTACAACTGGAATTCAAACCATTAGGATTCAAAGTTTTACATTTTAATATAAAAATGCTTTCCTTTTTTGTAAATACATTTAATATAATCAGCATTCCTAAGTTAACCTCTAACCTATTCCAAAACCATAACTTTTGAATCACACTTTGAAGCATAAACTTCATTAAAATCAACTGACATGGAGCTTTCCCTATTGTTTCCTCTTATGTTTCTAAGATGATCCTTACTTCTAGTGGCAAAAGCTCTATTTGTTTCCCTGTATAAATAATATATAATATAAATAACCCACACAGAAATCTAAGCATAAACTACTGCACAACTCTTATAACTTTAACTGATGACTATATTTATTTGTATATTATTTATTGGTTCGCACCTGTTACTAACAAAGGGACACACTACACATTTACCACAGGGAACAGTGCCCCTGGATTCTAGTATAGTCACTATTTTAAAGCAAGTATGGAAAAGTAACATTCAATGTGAGAAAACATCATTCAACAAAACACTCCAATGCTTCATGATAATAGAAACCATATTAGAAGATGAAATAATATACCTAGAAACATGAACTATCTGTTTCTAATATTCTCATAATTGTCCAAAAATCCATTAGTTTTATTCTTTGCACTTCCCCTGTACAAGCCAATAAATAATTATGTTGCACTATAGAGACTTACCAATAAGCTGAGAATACTTCCTCAGTACCACATCTCTCAAGAAACATTTTAATTAATTTAAATGATTTATTTAAAACGTCTTCTCTTGTAGAACATAACCTTCTTAGCCTCAAAAATTTACCCTGGGATAAAGCAGAAATAACATGTAAAGGGTGATGAATGGAGCCAAGTAAAAAAAAAATACCTATAGACTTGATGCATTCTAGAAAAAAAAACATTGATCTGGAAGGTCCATCAATGTCACATCTAAATAAACAGTCTGAACACTATAACTATTATAAGTGAATTGGATAACAAAATTATTATTACTTAATCCATAAATAAATCCTGATACCAAATTCATATCACCTTTACAGACAAAAATTAAATCATCAATATAATAAAAATAAGATGCCACATGGGTGTTACAATATTCACTCAGATGCAAAACCTCCCTCTCAAATAACCCCATAAACAAGCATGCATATGCTAGATTTAAGGAGGCACATGTAGCACTGCCTTTCTTTTGTTTAAAGATCTCATCATTAAATAAAAAAACTCTTATGTTGGCAACCAATTTAATAGTGTAATGTGTAGTGGGGTTATCTTTCAAAAACTTACAAATGGTTTCCATTCCAGACTTAAATTCAGTACTTGTATATATGCTCACCATATCAACAAGTTTGTCAGTACAAGTTATCCTGCCATCTAACTTTCATAAGACACTGTAACAAATCAGAGGAGTCCTTAATATAAGAAAGTCTCAGTTCAAATAAAAAATTAGAACTTTACCCTCAAAGTACCCTTAGTACTCACAATACATCTCCCTGGAGGTTCATAACATTGTTATGAATTTTTGGCAAATAGTAAAAAACTGCCATATGTACCTCAGAATTAAATAATTCATTGTCAATATCAAGCCAGATAAAATAACCTAACCTGTGTCCCTTATTTTAAAGACTCAAAAATTGGACAGCCATGTTTTATAATCTTCCCTAGTAGCAGTTTCATATGTCTTTACGTCATCCAAATTATGACATATGTTAAGATACTGAACAACTTTCATTACTACTTTTTTTAACTTTGTCTGCCTGTTTGATGATGCAAATTTATTCTTATACAGCTTGTTGAGAGCTCGTCACTGAATTTTATCTAAATGATAAACATAATTTTGTGTGGTTTGAAATTCAGAAAATAACATGTCATATTCTTTATTAACAGCCAAAGAAAAGGCACTCACAAAATTATTACCAATTAAATAAGAAATAAAATGATATCACAATTAAAATCAATTAATTAATTAGGCAATCAAATAATGCTTTCCAATTACAACTGGAATTCAAACCATTAGGATTCAAAGTTTTACATTTTAATATAAAAATGCTTTCTTTTTTTGTAAATACATTTTAACATAATCAGCATTCCTAAATGGACTTCTAACCTGTTCCAGAACCATAACTTTCAAATCACACTTTGAAGCATAAACTTCATTAAAATCAACTGACATGGGGCTTTCCCTATTGTTTTCTCTTATGTTTCTAAGATGTTCCTTAATTCTAGTGGCAAAAGCTCTGTTTGTTTCCTCTATATAAATAATATATAATATATAATATAAATAACCCACACAAACATCTAATAGCATAAATTACTGGACAACTCTCATAACTTTAACTGCTGACCATATTTATTCTTATATTATTTATTGGTTCGCACCTATTACTAACAAAGGGACACACTACACATTTACCACAGAAAACAGTGCCCCTGGATTCTAGTATAGTCACTATTTTTAAAGCAAGTATGGAAAAGTAACATTCAATGCGAGAAAACATCATTCAACAAAACACTCCAATGCTTCATGATAATAGAAACCATATTAGAAGATGAAATGATATACCTAGAAACATGAACTACTGTATTTCCCCAAAAATAAGACCGGGTCTTATATTCTTTATCCCAGCGAAAGGTGCATTAGGCCTTACTATCAGGAGATGCCTTATTTACCCGCACTGTACAACAATCTACCTTTATTCCTTTATTCATGTACAAAAATTGACATTAATTAATGAACACAAATCGACATTTCTTCATGTACAAAAATCGACATTTATTCATGTACACAAATTGACATTTATTTTGTACTTTTCTATTACTGGAGAACATTTCTAATAACAGGTTGACAGTTCTGTGTGAATTATACATAAACACTGCAACAAACATTTCAAGTCCAGAATATCTGCACCTTGGCTTTCACAGTTATTCAAATACAGTCATGTTGTCTTCTTCTGGGACATTGTCATAAGTGTCCAACCCCCCGAATTTTGGCCTGAATTTTTTACAACTCCATTTCCTATAGCACCATTGGCCCCAGTCTTTCATACCTAGCAACTGAGCTCTCCTTAAATGAGCACTGCTTGTCCAAGTATCCTTCTCGTAGTGTATTGGCAACACAGCTGTCAGTGATTTTATCCCATGAATTTTTCACCCAAGTCACGACCTCTTGCAGGCTAGGCTTCACAAAGTTTTCATGCTGATTTCTCTGCATTCTATTTTCAATGTAGTCATTGAGTTCCATGCGCAAATGGTCCTTGAATGGCTTGTTTATTGCAATATCAAGAGTCTGGAGATAGGCAGTCATTCTTGTGGGAATCATTATTTGATCTATTCTCCTCCATGCTAGGAATTCCTTTGTTTTTTTAGCTTGGTGAGTGCTGGCTGAATCCTAGACTAGCAGACCTCTTTCGCCTCCTCGCAAAACAAGTGGCACCATTACATCGACCCACTTCCTTATAACTGCTTGTGTGTACCAGGCTTTTTCGGTTTCAAAAATGTAAATGTCTGAAACACGTTCAATCTTATCTTTATTGCCCTTACTAATGATTAGAGGTGGGGTTTTCTTTCAATCTAGATGAATTCAGGTAACATGTACACTCTCGTAACCAGTGGAGGGAATGTAGATTGGCGAGGCACTCCTCTGATCAATTGTTGTTTGAGATACTTGGCCCATTAACACTGCAGTTTCATCCATAGCAATCATGTTTAAGAGTTGGTATTTAGAAAAGTCAATGCCATCAACAAAGGACTTGAACACAAGTGCACGTTTAATAACTTCAGTATCTTCCAGCTTGAACAGTGTTGTTGATCTTCTTAGAGACAGATCATATCGCTGAAGGAAACCATCCAGCCAATGTTGTGATGCTTTGAATTCTTCTGTGGATATTTCTAACTGTGGTGCTATTGTAAGGGCAAATGTTTGAATATCAGCCCTGTGCACAACCAAACTCTTTGCTCTCCTATTAGCAATCCACTCACAGATGCATTTCCCTCGTCTGCCTGTTGACTGAGGTTAACGTATGTTGCTTGCCATTTTCGGACCATTCGGATATCTAACTTCTTCTCTTTATAGAAAGCCGTCAGGTTGTTTCCACGGGAGTCCTCCACAATTCCTTTCTTGTACTCGACGGAATAGCTCTTTCTTTTTGCACTCATCTTGTCTGGGGGGAGGGTTAATTGAAGATTTACGCGACCGGAGTGGCAACACAAAATGGCACCTGTTATGAAGGGAAGACACTACCACAGCTGCTTGTTACCATGAACGTACACTTCCCACACATTGCCTGTACTTGACCGATCAAAGTACACCTGTGTGGGTTTATGGGCCAAGGATCTCAACCGTCAAGTGTGAGTGATGATTAGGTTACAGTAAGAATCGGAACTGGGGCTTATTTTTGGCATAGGGCTTATATCATGAACACCCTGGAAAAACCATGCTAGGCCTTACTCCCTGGTTAGGTCTTATTTAGAAAAAAATACAGTATCTGTTTCTAATATTCTTATAATTGTCCAAAAATCCACTAGTTTTATTCTTTGCACTTCTCCCTGTACAAGCCAATAAATAATTATGCTGCAATATAGAGATTTACCAATAAGCTGAGAATACTTCCTCAGTACAACCTCTCTCAAGAAAAATTTTAATCAATTTAAATGTTTTATTTAAAATGTCTTCTTTCGTAGAACATAACCTTCTTAGCCTCAAAAATAAACCCTTGGGTAAAGCAGAAGTAACATGTAAAGGGTGATGACTGGAGTCAAGCAAAAAATTCAGAAATACCTATAGACTTAATGATGCAGTCTAGAAAAACAAACATTGATCTGGGAGGCCCATCAATGTCACAGCTAAATAAACAGTCTGAACACTATAACTGTTATTAGTAAATTGGATAACAAAATGATTATTACTTAATCCATAAATAAATCCTGATACCAAATTCATATCACTTTTACAAACAAAAATTAAATCATCAATATAATGAAAATAAGATGCCACATGGGTGTTACAATATTCACTCAGATGCAAAACCTCCCTCTCAAATAACCCCATAAACAAGCATGCATATGCTGGATTTAAGGGGGCACAGGTAGCATTGCCTTTCCTGTGTTTAGAGATCTCATCATTAAATAAAAAAAATTCTTATGTTGGCAACCAATTTAATAGTGTAATGTGTAGTGGGGTTATCTTTCAAAAACTTACAAATGGTTTCCATTCCAGACTTACATTCAATACTTGTATATATGCTCACCACATCAAAAAGTTTGTCAGTACAAGTTATCCTGCCATCTAACTTTCATAAGGCACTATAACAAATCAGAGGAGTCCTTAATATAACAAGACAGTCTCCACACAGCTCAGTTCAAATAAAAATTTAGAATTTTACCTTCAAGGTATCCTTAGTACTCACAATATGTCTCCCTATAGGATTCAAAACATTGTTATGAATTTTTGGCATATAGTAAAAAACTGCCATATGTGCCTCAGAATTAAATAATTAATTGCCAATATCAAGCCAGATAAAATAACCTAACATGTGTCCCTTATTTTAAAGACTCAAAAATTTGACAGTCATGTTTTATAATCTTCCCTAGTAGCAGTTTCATGTCTTTACATCATCCAAATTGTTATGACACATGTTAAGATACCGAGCAACATTCATTACTATTTTTTTCACCTTTGTCAGACTGTTTGATGATACATTTTTATTCTTATACAGCTTGTTGAGAGCTCGCCACTGAATTTTATCTAAATGATTAACTATATCATTTTTTGTGTATTGAAATTCAAAAGATAACAAGTCACATTCTTTACTAACAGCCAAAGAAAAGGTGTTCACAAAATTATTAGAAAGTAAGGGAACCAATTTCTTAAAACCCTGAATTATGGTTTTATTTAAAAAAAATATATGCATCAAAATCAAAAGTTTCATCAATACATGATTAAAAAGTACTTTGCCAAGGTACCAGGAGAATATCATGGTTGGACCTTGTTGTGAGTTTATTTATTTCTTTATGAAATGTGTTGTAAGACAAAAATGCTTAACCAATTTTTTTTTATTTTTAACAAGTGGTGATTATGTAAGACAAAAAAAATGCTTAACTAGATTTTTTTTTATTAGTTTTAACTAACCGAAGTCTAACTGACATGATTATTCCCTGCATACTGGGACTTGTTATACTGGTATGGATACTTTGCTTCAGGTTTAAATAAATATTACAGTTGTAAGTAATATGTGGTAGTCTGGTGTTTTATGAGTCAGTATTCCTCACCAACTTACAACTAAAGATGCTATTAGACATTACAGGCAGCATAAATTAACTGTTAAGATGAGGAGCTATGACCAAACTGTGGACATGGGTTTTACTCCTGTATTTTGCATTTGTCTGTTGTATGACTATTCTAAGCCTTCCCCTGACAACAGTCAATTTGATCTATTAAGCCTAAGAAAAAAAGATTTATACTACCAAGAAAGCACTGTTTTTAATAAATACTCAGAATGAAAGCATCTAGCTTGCAAATTCTGAACTTGCAGCAGCTATTTATTAAAAAACACTGCAGTGTATGTAATGTTTGAAATATATCTGAAAATATCTGCATAAATATAGCTAGCCAAGTGAAAAAAGCTTTCAGACAGAAACAGAGAGAGAGAGAGAGAGAGAGAGAGAGACAGTCAGAAAGTCAGACAAATGGAAATTAGAGGTTAGAAAGAAAAATGTATATCCCAAGGTTTATTCTGCATCTCCATCAATAAGTCCTTGTACAAAAAGAATGTAATGTGTCAGACACGTTACTACCCTATGATAAGCATATCAGAATTTTCCCAGCAGGCTCATATAGATTTTTTAATCCATATTCTTGCACCTAGATGCCTGTTTGTCATCAAGAATGGCATTCAAAATAACCTTGGTTTGGAAAGTATCTCACTTGATTCAGGAAACTGAGCACAGCTGCAAAGACGACAGATATATAGTTTTAAGACAGAATGTAAATCAACAGAATACATTTCTGTTATGCAAGTCAAACAAAAACTCTAAGTGCTTCCTGTGGTTAAAAAGCATGTTTCTAGTGCGTGATAACTTAAAAAGGACAAACATCTGTTTTTGTGTTTTTTTCTCTCTCTCTCACATTAGTGTATCAGGATTTTTATATGTACTTCTATGAGTAAATACTTAAGTAGAAATTTATATTCTTGTTGTAGGCTTACGCAATATAAAATACATATTGATGGAAACAAATAAATTATTTACAATTGGACCAACAGTGAAACATTATTAGCAATGGCTCCATATTTGGGCTGCCCATTACACAAGAGACTATCTTTATGTTCCACATTAATATTTTAAAGCAAACTCCACCACAAGGAAAGAATACTATTTTTACGATAATAATAAGAACCAGTAGTTTAGAAAAAGTGCACTCCCAGTGTTGTCTAGGCTCATGGCTTCATGAAACAATGAACTGTTCCAAGGCTTGCTTTTGTTTCACACAGTCAAAGGCAATGTTCCTTACTTGGGTATGAAACATTTGGGGGTTACAGTTATAGCACTTTACTTCCTTAACTTTTTCTAACTATGAGGATACTTTAAGAGTAAGGAGTTACCTATCATCAGCATAATCAACTCCAATCCTTCCAAATGTCACATCTTGTTGATCATTATAACTGTCAAATGATAGCTGGTAGCTCACATACAAAGTCAAGTATCTGTCCAAATTGGCAGGAACCTGGATTTATGATCAGGCCCCATCTGCTTACATGCTGGTTAAAATAGATCTGGCAGAGTGACTACTCAACAGATCTCTAACCACTACATGATGGGTAACTTCCTCCTGGTGATGGCTAAGTCAGCAGAACCTTGACAGCATTTGTAGTGATTCAGTAGATCTACATGAGAACATGTGCAGGTATACAAATTACCATTGAGGCATGGATGCACTTTATATCATGGAGGTAGAAAATGCAAGTGATTAGGTATCACGATGATACCCCCTCAAGTAGCAAAACAGAAAGAATCTCTCCCTTCCCCAGTGGGTCTAAATGGACCTCTGCTATCATTTCATTCTCTGTTCAGAAAGTGAGCTCCATAGAGTTCTATAAACTCATTACCACACATTACTTACAATTGTAATATGTATTAAAACTGGGGAGCAAGGTAAAAAGAATTAAAAGACCACCAGAAAAGATACATTTTGGAGAAGTATTTATGAAGATTCTGTGTAACATAACAAAGATGCTAAATGGATAGAAGAAGTAAAAGAAAGAATAAAAAGTTTAAAGGTACAGGATATGAAATTGGACAAAGTAACAGCCAGAGAGATTGAAACAAAGTTAAGAAAAGCCTCTAATTGGAAAATCCCAGGCCCAGATGCAGTACCTAACTTCTGGTTAAAAGTAATAACATCTTTGCACAGATTTAGCCATGAGTAAGAACTATTTATATGCACACCCTGAACAGATACCAACCTGGTTAACAACAGGAAAAACAATGCTCCTACTTAAGAGTGAACCTGCAAGCTACTCTAGAAATTATAGACCAATAACTTGCCTTCTGACAACGTATAAACTATACACTGGAATTGATGCCGACAGACTTTATAGTCATTTAGAAGAAAACTCAATTATGGCAATAGAACAAAAGGGCAATAAAAGAAAGTCATATGGAACAAAGGACCATTTGTTGTTAAATAAAGTCATAGTGGAGAACTGTAAAAAGGGGAAGAATCTATGTATGGCATGAATTGAATATAAAAAAGCATTTGATAGTATCCCACATTCATGGATAAAAGAGTGCTTAAAAATGAATAAGATACACCCTACATTGCTCGACTTCATTACAGTGACCATGAAACAGTGGCAGACCACTTTGCAATTAAGCCATGATAAAGGACAAATTATTATTCCAGGGATAATAATTCAAAGGTGGATTTTCCAGGGTGTCTGCCACCACTGCTATTCTGCCTTGCCCTTAACCCACTAAGTGGTCTATGTAAAAGCTTAGGCCATGGCTATAATTTGGCTCCTAGAAAACAAAATGAAAAGAATTCTCATCTTCTCTTCGTCGATGATTTAAAACTGTATAGCTCATCAGATAAGGAACTGAAAGCACAACTGCAAGTTGTCAAAACTTTTTCAGATGATACAAGAATGTCATTTGGTCTTGATAAATGTGCAAAAGCAACTTTTAAAGCAGGAACACTGCAGCACCAAGAAAACATCAGTTTGGGACAAGAATGTGATATAAAAGAACCTGAGCAAATATTTATAAATATTTGGGAATTGATGTAGGGTCAACAATAAAACATGAACAAATGTGAATAAAACTTAGTAAGGAATACATTAAAAGACTTAAATTAACCCCGAAAACAGCATTGACATCTACAACAAAATCCATCCTATAAATCAATTTGCTCTTCCTGTCCTAACTTACAGTTTTGGAGTGATTGACTGGCCCCAAAACGTGTTGGATAGATTAGACAGAAAAACAAGAAGGATGCTTCATGCTCACCAAATAAGTTATAAAAATCAGTGCATACCAAGATTATATATTCCCTGTTCTGAAGAAGGTATAGACCTCCTTGAAACTGATTGCATGTACAGATCTGCAATTGTGAGACTGCACACATATCTGTTGACCTTATAAGACCCAAATGTAGTGAAAGTTTTGAAACATAAGGAGAATAAATCTAGATGACTTCCCTGCTTAGTCTAGCAGAAGCATATCCCCATCAAGCAGGAATGGAAATCAAACCACAAGTAGATAAAAATCAGGCAGCAACTGAATGTACCAAAAAACAAAAGAAAGAATATAAGGTGAAGGAGCAGATGAGAAGGAAAGAAATGTGTAACATGCATAAATATAGTTTCAAGTATAGAAAACTTCTGAAAGAACCCCATGTTGATCAGGATCAAATGCAGGAATGGTTAAGGAGAGGCAAATTCAAACCAAGAGATGAAAGGTTAATACTGGTGGCCCAAGACAGTGGGCTACATACACGTTAGTTTACAAAGTCCACTGAACATGTGGGAGAAACAGACAAATGTAAGTTTTGTAAAACATAACTGGAAACAGTTGCACACCTCATTGCTGGTTGTGACATACTAATGGCAGAAGGGTTGTATACTGAAAGGCATAATAATGTGGCAGGACTGATGCACTGGGGATTGTGCAAACATTATGGTACTGAAGTGGCCGAAAAACACTGGAAACATGAGCTACAAAGCATCATAGAAAATGAAGTCTACATTATATGGGGTCATCTATTACCAACAATTCAAAAAATAGATGCTAGAAAACTGGCTATAGTGGTCCATGAAAAGAAGATAAAAGTAGCGTTGATCATTGAAATCGCCACACCCAGTGACTACTGTGTCTTGTATACAGAGAGACAAAGTCAAAATATCAGGATTTGCAGGCAGAAATGAGAGCAATGTGGAAGAAACATACCCAGACAGTTCCAATAGTAGTAGGAGCAATGGGTCTTATAAAAATGAATCTACAATCGCATTTAGATATGTTACCAATACATGTAACTCAATACGAATTGCAGAAGGAGTTATTACTAGGCACATTGTGGGTGCTGCGACAAGCACTTCTGGCTAACATCAAAGACTGAATACTAATTTTATAAACTTTATACATACTTTGACTTAGGAAAGGGTTCCATTCCCATCATGGTATTAGAAACCCACAAGATTTGGAGAAATTAAAAAAAAATTAATCAAGTAAATGACAAAACTGAGACAAATAGTGGCTGGACAATAAGATGGTTGTTAAGACAGCAATAACAGTTCATATACTCAACGAACCAAGAAAATATCACGAACTTGAAAAACAAAGATGAGCTGGAAACCGCACCCAATCCAGGAACTTTATTGTTAGACAAATAACTTTAGCTACATGCTTTCGGAAGGTACATGTGAACATCTTTTTGACATGTTTACTGATAGAGGTTATCCCTCACAACTTTTAGAAGAAGTGAAGTCCGAGGTCATTCACAAAAGAATGATCGGTTATTTTAAGCCCATCCTTTCAGCACCTTCTGCAGTTACCTCACCAGAAGCCACAATTAGTTACAATGGCTGTATACCTGATGATCCTGACCATGTGGCTTCTTCTTTTATTATTACTATGGATTAATTTTGTTCTAGTCCCTCTAAGGTTGAACCTGTTACCAGATTTTTATGTACATTTAGTACAAACTATTCACAAATTAGGAATGTTTTAAATAAAAACTGGGCGTTCATCCGAGAGGACATTTACATTACTAACAAATTAGGTGAAAAACCCTTGATTACGTTTAGGAGAGGTAAATGTTTAAAAACACTCTTGGAATCAGGCCCAGTAAGAAGTTCTAGTACCAGTAAAGGCATTAGTAAATGTGGAAGTTGTAAACAATGTAGGTTTATTTGCACAGACCCACGGGTTAAGTTAGGTGATTATTTGTGTTGCATCAGAGAAAAAGCCAATTGTCACACTAGTGGGGTGGTGTATGCTGCTATATGCCAAGCATGTGCCGCCTACTACATAGGCAAAACTGAGCGAAAGCTCAAGAAACGTATATATGAGCATCAGTATGCAATAACTAGACAAGATCAGTGAAATGCCCTAGCTAAACACATTATGTTACATAATGATCATTTTTTTAAATTTACCATTCTTAAACAAATAACAATTGATAGCAGGGGTGGCCCTTGGCAGACGCAGCTCGAGATAGAAGAACTACGTTGGCAGATACGCACAGCTTCTTACATCTGCCCTGGGCTTAATGATCATGTGTCTATAGGTTGTTTACTTAAGTATTTAGCCCTAAAGAGGTAAATTGCACTTCCACATTTGTAAAGTGTGGCATATTTATTTATACATTCTTATTTATATATTTTTATATACATTTATATATGTATATATATCTTAAAATATTTTAAAACAGTTTTATTTATTCTAATTTATTTTAAAGGTTTTTATGTGTCTTACAATATAAAGTTTATGGTTGGCTTTTAGTATGTTTATAATATATTGTATGTTTTGAACACTGAATCCTTCATATTGTATTTCTCTGCGATTTAGTTAATGTTGCTCTATGATTTTCAGTGAATTCATGGTTTGGGAGGATAATTCATTTCATTTCATCTTATTTCATTTTACTTGATTGTTATTAAAAGTAGGTGTGTATGATTGTAGTAATTGACACGTTTACGAATGATTACCAGGTAATGTACTTAAGCCTGGTTTGTACTGTTTGACTGTTTTGTCTTCTGAGGAAGGAGGGTCAGTGTACCTTCCGAAAGCGTGTAGCTAAAGTTATTTGTCTAACAATAAAGTTCCTGGATTGGGTGCAGTTTCCAGCTCATCTTTGTTTTTCAATAACAGTTCATATGGTCACCAGAAAAAAATGCTCAGCTTGGCTTCTTGGTGATGCTTCATGTAAAGAAAAGCTTCAGTGATAAATTGCGAACCTTTGAATTTCAAATGTTATTTTTTATTTTTATTTTATTTATTTTATTTTATTTATTTTATTTTACATTTGTTGACCGGGCTAGTCTAGCTGGATATATGTCCATTTTCAGTAGAGGCCCGGGGAGATAAGCTCCAAAGTTCAATTACAGTACATATCTACAGAAGTACATATATGAGATCGACTACATTAATAATAACTAAAGCAGTATTAGCTAAAAAGTGGTTACAGGTATATAGAGTATATAACACAAAATATTGACTAAACATAATACAATTTATCATGAGGCTGCATTTTAACTGTTCAGAAAGATTGATAGTAAAACACATAATATAATTCTAGATATAAGAAGGGGAAAAAAGGAAAGTAAGACTGGAATAGAAGTCGAGTAAGAAAATTCTAATCGTGAAGACTGGAACTTTTATGAGAGTATACTAATAGGTAAGGCTAGGTAGTAGAGGTAGAATGGTAGTTGAATTCTGATGTGATTGTTGCTGAGCTGAGACAGTGAGGTAGAAACAGGTAGCTAGAGCATATAAGGTGGAGTTGAAACAAGTAGTGAGAGCATGTAGGTTAGTCAGGTTTAGTACAGGGGCACATCCAATGTGTTTTAACGAAGAGCTTAAGTTTATTTTTGAACAAGGAAATAGAGGGAAGTGTTGAAAGTTCAGTGGAGAGTAAGTTCCAGATTTTCCCAACGGTATTAGTGAAGAGAGAGTCTCCAGCTCTATTGTTTGATTTGATAATATTTATGAGGATTTTTTGTAAAGATCTTAGGGATTTCAGGTTATTGTAGGGATGAATAAGATTAGATAGTATGGGTGACTTAGCAGGTTGATAAAGAATTTTATGGACAATGGTCAGTTGATTATATTTTAGCTGTTGCTGTAATTCAAGCCACCCTAGGTATTTTAGATTAATACAGTGGTGTGTTTTAAAAGGGTTACCAGTGGCAAATCTGGCTATGTTGTTGTAGGAGTTTTCTAGTTTTTTAAGGTTATTTTTTGACAGGTTAGTGAAAATGGGAGAGGCATAGAGTAGGGTAGAGATTAGATGGGTTCGGGCGATAGTTATTCTAGTTGCAGGAGTGAGGAAGGGTTTGATCCTGTATAGAGAGCCTATTTTCCTGTTAGTTGTTTTCAAGATATTATTAATATGAGTGCCAAAGTTAAGGTTGCTGTCTATGGTGATACCTAGCAGTTTGGTAGTAAGGTCCTGGGATATAACAGTGCTATTATTGGAAGCTATAGTGAAGTCAATTGGTGGAGATTTATTGGTAGGTGTAAATAGTAGAAGTTTAGTTTTTTGGGGGTTTAGTATGAGATAGCGTTTTGTAAACCATAGTTCTACTGTGCTAAATAAGTTCTGTGTAAGGAAGTGAAGTTCAGATTCAGATGTGGCTGAGCATATAAGTGTAGAATCATCTGCGTATTGTATGCATGTAGCTTGGGGAACTGCTTCGTGAAGGTCATTGATGAATAAGGAAAATAGGAGTGGGCCTATTATGGACCCTTGAGGGACACCAATATTAACGGGTAGTTGGGTAGAAAGAGTGGTATTCCAGAGCACAGCTTGATGTCTGTTACTTAAGTAGGATAGGAACCATTTTATAGCTAGTGCGTCAAGTGACAGAGATTTCAGAATGTTTATGAGTATATTGTGATTTACCATGTCAAAAGCTTTGGACAGGTCAATGAAAAGTACAGAGGAGAGCATGTTAAGGTTGCGATTTTTGTTGATGGTGTCCATGAAGGAGAGGAGGGCAGTAGTAGTGCTGTGGGAAGGTCTGAAGCCATGTTGGGAGTTGGAGAGCAGGTTATTATGAAGAAGGTGGTCTAGTAATTGCCTATGGATGCACCTTTCCATAACCTTAGATAAAGGGGAGCGTAGGGCTATGGGACGATAGTTGGAAAGGTCAGTGGAGTCTCCCCCCTTATGAAGGGGAATAATATGTGAGACTTTCCAAAGATTGGGGACATATCCTTCAGTAATGCTTCTATTGATGAGAATGGAGATGGGGTAGGCAATAGATGTGGCTACTAACTGTAAGTATTCTGCAGGTAGTTGGTCAGCAGAGGGAGTGCAAGGTTTAAGTTTTTGTAAAAGGGTGAGAATAAAAGCTGTAGGGACAGGTTGGAAGTGAAATGGAGGAGGTGGGTTGGATTCAGACTTAGATGAGGTTGAATTTTGTGGAGAGAGTTGACTGGCTAGAGTTTGAATAGTTTTGGTGAAAAAGGTATTAAAGGCATTGGCAGTTTGGGGTTGTTATGGTCAGAGCCTTGTGGGTTTGGTGTAATAGATTGACCGGGGTGTAATAGTTCATTAATGCTTGCCCAGAATTTTTGTGGTTTATTATGGTGGGATTGCTGTGAATGTAGGTAGTAGTTTTGTTTATCAGACATTATGTCTTTTTTTGTTTCATTTCTCAATTGTTTAAAGTTTTAGAGGTCAATGGGATTCTTAGTTAAGCATGATCTGTGCCAGTATTTATTTCTGAGATGGAGTTTTTGCTTAGTTTCCTTAGAAAGTCATAGAGCAGGTTTGGTTTTTATCCTAATAGAGCGGGTAGGAGCATGTTGGTTAAGGATGGCTAGGAAATTAGCATTGAAGTAGTCGACAGCTTCATCAAGGGAAAGTTGTTTTAATGGGGACCAATTACAAGCTTTAAGTTCAGTTAAGAATAAATCGAGATTGAAGTTTTTCTTGGTTCTAATTGTTCTAAATGTGGGTTTGGAATGTGGGTTGGTTTTAAGCCTAATAGCATAGGTTGGAAAGTGGTCGCTTATATTATCTGGGTGGGTTCCAGAATTGTAGGCCTGGGGTTGATTATTGATTAGTATCCAGCCTAAGGTACTTTCTTTTTTATTGCTTTTGTTAATTCTAGTGGGTGAGGTGATTATTTGTGTAAACCCATAGAGATTAATATGGGTAGTGGGGTAGTTATTGTTGCAACATTTCCGATCAATGTTGAAATCACCAAGAATGATGGTCTCTTGGGGGAGGTTTTGAGATAACCAACAGAGTATGTTTTCAATAGTAGTAATGTTATTGCCTGGAGGAACATAGATGCAGATAATATAGATAGATTTAACAGAGTTTAGCTGAAGCTTGGTAATAAGTATTTCAGCGTTAGAGACATGGGGAGGATTTTGGTGGAAGGTTGTAATTTGAAAATCAGATTTAAATAAAACTGCTACTCCACCCCTTTCTTGGCTGCACGGTCGAGACGTAAGATGTTGTAACCAGGTGGGGTAACTTCATTGTCTGTAGTTATGGGTTTTAACCAAGTTTCTGTTAGACACAAAATATCAAAGGAGTAGAGTTCCAGGAGAGCATGGAGTTGTGTAATTTTGGTATTGATACTACGTGTGTTGAGATGAGCTATTAGTAGTGAGTTGGGTGTTTATTTTAGTATATGGATGGTAGAGGAGTTTGGGGTAATGAGTTGAGTAGTGGTGGAGGTGTTTGGTCTGGGATTTGGGTGAATGTCTCCATCCTTTAGGGGGAGGAGTAGTGTTAAATATCTAGTCTGAGTATATTTACTGAGAAGGAAAGGATGTCTTCTTGTATTTGGGAGGTAATATCTAATGTGGTTTGTCCTATGGTATTTGGGTGGTAGATAGCTGGGAGTGAAAGTTATATTGAAATGTTCAGTATGAGAGGGTAGAGAAGAAGTGGTCAATTGTTTGGTGGGGTACAGGATGTGTGACTGTGTTAGATGCTCATAGGAGGTTAGCAGGTATGCTAGAGTTAGAGTAGGCAGAAGTGTGAGTATGAGTAAGCTTTGTAAGAGGAGTATGTTAGAAGGTTTAGTTATTGTCATAGTAGTTATAAAATTATTACTAAACAGTAGATGTGAAGTAGTTGTTGTATGGAAAAGGTATAATGGTGGGAGGGATAGGAAGTGGTGGGGAAAGCGTGGGAGAAATAGAGAAGAGTGGATAATGGGGATGAGATAGTTATTTGTGGAAAGGAGAGGGGGGGTGTGGTCTGATAAGTATAAGAGTAGGACCCCTGGGGGTGGGTGGGATTTGGGGGTAGGGTTAGGAGCGGAGTGAGCCCGCAGGGCGAACGGAGCGGGTTGAGACAATTGGAGGAGAAACAGGAGAAGAAACAATCAGAAATACAGGTAACTATAGGTAAGTGCGGTAGGACGTGAGTAGGAGATGTTTAGAATGATACAGAAGCCAAAGGAACGAAAGTTAGAGGAGGGAAGAATACTGTTTCAGCACAAAGGTGAAGTAGGAAGATGAGCAGGTCAAGAACAGTACAGTATAGAACAGATTGCAGGGGTAGGACAGGGAGAGAGGCAGTGTAAAAGGATGGAATGAGGATGAGGATAGTTAATAGGAAGAAATATATTGCATTTACAGAGGCAGGACAGAGTAGAGGGGTAGTGAAGGGAATAGTATAAGGGTGCCACCTAGTGGGAAGATCTAGTAAATGTAGGAAAGTGAGTGGGAGAGCTGATTAGAAAAGAAATATGGAAGGTGAGATGCTAAGTAAGAGTAGGTTAGTATAAGTGACAAGGTGTGTTGGCTGTATAGTAGCTGGAAGGGTAAGGTTAAGGCTGCTGGATACTCAAGCTTGTAGCGAACTAAAGGGGCCTGATAAAAATAGTAGTTATGCTGTTGTGATGAGTAGTAGATGATTCACTACATGATAACAAGCATCATGTTCAGGTTCAGAAGAAATCTCTTGGTGAATGGCTTGTACCTTGTGCTTTACCCTGACTTCATGGACAAATCCAGCAGCCCCATTCAAAATGAATACAGTGTCAAACATGTCTACCACAGAGTGCTGCAAAGGCACATGGGCAGACATAGTGAAAGAAATATTACAATCTATAGTCTTCATTAAAATAATAAAGGAAAGGATCCCAACCCAAGAACTAATATATACCAGGTAAAAGTGGAAAAGTTTCTACACTGTTTGTGTCAAGAAAAACATTCAGAAAAGGCAACTCAGCAAAGGTACTGTGTATCTTGTATACATATCACTAAATGCCTTTAGCGCCTTTAGGCTCAGACACATTCATTCTTTCTTTTATTTTTAATACCTGATAAGTATTTTTTGAAATGCTAATAGCATATGTAGTCTGGAAATATGAAAATTGTTGATCCAATGTCAATAAGCAACTCTGTAGTAATTATCAGACCCTTTCCAAGCTATAGTAGATCTATGTAGCACAGCTTATTATTTTTTTGTACAGTAGTTTAATTACATAACTGTAACATTAATGGATTCCTTCATCTGCTTACTTGTGAATTATTTCTTCAAACTCTGGCAAAGTGTCCAGTTTTAATAAAGTTTTAGTCATAATTGGTGAATATCCAAAATGCAGTGGAAGTGCTGAGGCCAGACCTGTAACCATGTTGTTTGGAAGTGAAAAGGCAGCATTGACTTATTTAGTCTGAGAGTTGATTATAGACCTTTTTTCTAAGATTTTCACAAGGGTAGGGGAGTAACCAGTGGGTAACTTGGGGTTGGACTTTTTGGGCAGAGGTATGATTTTTTTTTTCCATATATTGGGAATACAGTTTTGAGTTAAGCAAAGGTCATATATATATATATATATATATATATATATATATATATATATATATATATATATATATATATATATAGCTGAGGAATAACAATGTACTCCCCACAATGGAATATGGACCATGGGGAGAAGGTGTCTGTCATTGCAGACCAGTCAAGTTTTAGGTTTTCAAGTAAAGGTATAATATCTTTTGTTATGATATTTTCAAAATTGAAGAGGGGACTATAACGGGGAGGTGAGGAAGAGAATGACTGAGGAAGTGAAATATGTGAGCTGTTGGAGGGTAGGGGAGGAAAGGAGAGAAGAAATGAGTACTAGACTTTGAGGATGAGAGGGAAGAGGAGAAAGGGTGAGCAGTGGGAGGAATTTTATCACCTGTTAAGCAGCTGGCCTTTGCCCAGAATTGTTTAGGGGAGTGAAAAAGGTTTGATTGATGTGTTTTCATATGTTGGCTCCTTTAATGTCTAATTGCTTGTTTGGACAGGGCTGCTGAAGGTATAGCGTTGTGTGGTAGAAGGAGTTGGGTCAAACTTCCAGGAGTGCCACACTTTGCCTCTGAAAAATAGGAGGGTTTTGAGTTTGTAAGTGAAGCAAGTGTTTTTCTTGGGCTTGTAAAGTCTTGTGATTATAGAGAAATATGAGTCTTGTAGATTACAGAAAATATGGCTGAAGAGCTGGGGCAGCATTGTTTGGGTCTTAGGAGGAGGGTATAGGGGCCCAGTTGGGAGAGGATATATATGTTTTTATTTTGGTAATGTTTACTTGAAATTTATGGTGGAATGTACTGAGTTTTGAAGAGGACATTTGTAATCAAGGTGGATGGTGAAGCTTATAGCACGGTGATCACTAAGGTTATGAGGCTGGATGGTGAGATGAGAAATAAGTGAAGAGTTGTCTGTGATTATTAAATCAAGCAGTGAGTGATATAATGAGGAAGGATTGGGTCTGGTGGGTTCAGAGACAAGCTGTGTGAGATTAAATACATTGAGAAATTCCAGTATACAATTTTATGAAGGGCCAAGGAGACTGAGGTTAAAGTCAACAATAAGAATAAGATTTTTGAGCTTAGAACAGAAGAGGTTACGTCCATGAGTGGGTTAGTAAGCTTTTGTAATGAAGCAGGAGGAGGGAGATAGGCAATAGTTAGAAGAACTGAGGAGCTAAATGGAGAATGGATTTGTGTTAGTAACCAATTTGGAACAGAACCTGAGGAGATATTACTTTGAGCAAGGAGGTGAATGTTGATGCCTGACTTGAAAAGAAGAAGAGTACTTCCTCCTTGCCTTAACCCTGGCCTGGCATCAAGAAAGTACTAATAGCCTGGGAAGAAGTGGTGTAAGGAGAGATTTTGTGACTTAAGCCAGAATCTGTGATAGCAATAATTTAGCAATTATGAATAGAGATAAGAGAACTTAGTTGATCTATTTTATTTCAAATGTTTTGTGCATTAATGAAGACACGAGACAAGGTGCTTGGGCCTGGGTTTGTACTCAATGTTGCTAAGTAAGAATAAGAAGATGAGTATGGGTGTGAACTTTATGAGGAATTTTGGAAGGTGTTTAATGGTAGATAGATAGTAATTTAGTGGATGAATAGTGAATGCATAGAATGGGATGAGGATTCTATAGGAGAATGGTAGAGGGGAGGAGTTTGTAATAGTACTGGAGGGTAGAGTGATGAAGAAGTTGTAGATGGTATAATGACTGCAGCATAAATGCTGTTGAAATGCAATTGTTTGAAGTGAAGAGGTTTGAAAGTGATGGGTGCTTGGATGAGATTAGTGGTAGTAGGAAGAAGCAGAATATTAGCAAAGACATTTTTATTACACTTTTTTCAACAAAAATATGATATATGGAAACTCAATATCCTTGATATGGGGGAAAGTAATGGAGTATAAAGGGTTAGTCCAGATAAAATCACTTTAGCTAGCAGATCTAGGAGACTCTCTATGTCTCTCTCTCTCTCTCTCTCTGATACATTCCCTGTGGGAGAAATAAAGACACCTTGTTGAAGTTTCTAGTAGTTTTCTCAGTTAAGTAGTTAGATGAACAAGTGTTCTTGTTCTAATATATTACAGTCAACAGGTCAGTTATTTAAAGGCAATTACAGACAATGGTAGGAGGATCCATGTAACCTGAAGAGAGGAAGACTCTGAAAAGAAGAGCCCTCAGTAGCTCCTAGACTCAGGAAGAAGCTTGGCAGTGAAGACCCCAGATTGGAGTGCCATAAAACTATGCTCTGGGACAAACAACATTCCACTTCTCACTGCAACTACCCCACAGCAACCAGGTATAGATTCTGTAGCCACTGGGCCTGCATTTAACAAAATGTCTATAATCTGCAGTACAATGAAAATTGTTGTTCCAGAGTAGCACTGCACACTGCTATATTATTTTCACCATAGGCACAATTTGCCTGTGGGCAAAGAAGAGCTGAGATTCTTATGGTTATTAAAAGTATTTGTATACTCTGCAGTTCACCAATTGTTGAATTTTTATACCATGGGCACAGTAAGCCCACATAAAAGGTTCTGAGGTCTCAGACTTTACTCACTTTTTTCCCTCCTACTTGTGCATATCCATGAGCTATATAAAAATGAGCACTGTGACCTGTTTCCTCTTTATGCTAATTCTCTGGATGCATGTACTGTTGAAACATGGGAATCATTTTGTGTAGCTTTAAGTGACTACCTACCCTGCGTATAAAAAGGGCTGTATTTAACAAGAGGAAGTAGGGACACTTTTAAAATATTAGTTCTATTAACTTGAGACATTAACAGAATTAGAGAATGTGAATTAATATACATTTCCTGAAGTAAAATAAGTAATCAACTCTTAATTATTGTCATTATTTATTAAGCATAATTTACCACCTTTTGTTTAAAAGGCACTAGTGTTAAGAGGGATTACGAAGGAAAGGGCTAAAATTTGAGTCAAAATCAGGGACAGTTGAGAGGTATATGTCAAGAGATAAGGTGCCCCGTAAAAGTGGGCACAGCCTCTCATATTGCATGTGATAGACTAGAAAAAGTTCTGTAATAAAGCTTTCGTACTTGGCTTCAATGAATATGAGCCTCACTGATGCAGACACAGCCTCTCATTTTGCATGTGTTACAAAACAGACTAATAAAGTATGGTGATAGCCTTGTAAAAGCAGGGATTTTCAATGATCAAATTGTAAATCACTCTATTAGATAGACCTGATGAAGCTCAGGTGAAATGGTTTTCTTAAAGGACCACTACGGGCAAATGATGAAATAACATATTTTTTATCATGCCATGATTTACTGCACCTTCCAGAGCTGCCTGCAGAAAAATAAGTATGCATTCCTAATTTTATTATTATTATTTTTTTTATCCTTGTATGCCCTCATGGGGGGCAGACATCGTGATTCCTTTGGAAAGCTAAATCTGTCCTATAATGCACAGATTGTGAGAATAAGTAGCCCTCCTATTTCTTGCCAGACTAGACTTCCATTCACTTAGAATGGAACACCTGAAAAAAACTGCCAAGTTTCAGAGTCTGCAGCTCACGTGTCATTGACTGGCATGCACTGAGTTTTACAAATGTTGTTCCTACTTATATAGTACACATTCTGTGAAAGAAGCTTGCAAAAGTGTCAACAAATTGCTGAGATAAAAAAGACTTTTTACAAGGAGCAGTTTTGCAAGTTTCAATTCCTGGCCAAATTACTCCTCCCATCTCCCCTCCTTTAGTGGGGTAGAGTCTCACATTTCCAACTAATTAGTCAACTTTGCATGACAATAGACATCAAACAAATTACAGCCTGGTGTGCCACTAAAACTGTTCCCTTATATGTATTTTCAATTCTGAATGGCATTTCCCATGAATTATTTCTAAAAAAGCACACATTAATCCAGAGTTTAGGTCAATCAATCAATTTCTAAAAATGTGCACAGTAAAATATTCGATTTGAATGGTATTCTGGCTGCTCACATGGTTATCTTTGCATAGCTATTCTGTTGTAGTATAACCTGAACTATGGTGTTTAATTTCAAGCTTTACATAACATGAAACAGTTCTCAGTTTTTTTTAACAATGACCTTCCAAGCCTCTGATGTGACCCAGTACTTTCTGTTACTATAGCTTTAAGTAGCTTGTCTTAGTTGTATACTTGCAGCATATCTCTCATCCTCTCAGTAGCAGACTCCTGGAGAAAGCTTTCAAATCAGATACTTTTGAAAGTAGCAATACTACTGATTTAGTAAGCTCACAAAATAAGACTACATGAATTAACATTTATTTTCTGAAGAAAAAAGTTGTGTCTAATTGCAATGAATGTCATTATTTGTCCGTGTGAATGTAACACCTTTTTCAAAAAGCTTTACAGATTGTAGTATTTAGAGCAAAAGTATAAGGCAAAATTAGTGACAATTGTGGGGTACATTGATAAGCAATCCAATGATCCTACTCTTCTGTTCTTCAGCTACCCCGAATCAGGCAGTCATGTACACACTTCATGACACACATGTACTGAAACAGTACCAGCAGCTGTAGCAGTGATATCATATTCCAAACAAGGCACTCTAACAATGTACTGACAAACACAGTGCAATGTATATGTCTTAATCAAACAATAATGAAATCACTAGGGACCACTCTGATCACAATTTTACTTTATCTCTCCATTTCACAATGTATACCATTCACACCATACTTATAAAGGCACACCTCTACTCCCCACAAACACACAGCCACCCACACCCACACACATACCAGTCAACTTTGAGGCATTTCCCACCTCTCTGCAAAATACTGCTGTAATAACTTTGGCAGATGAAAACAATTGATGGATGTCAGCTCAGGACTCCCATGCGTACCTATTGCAGCCAGTTCACTGCACTTACACAAGTGCCCCCCCTCAACTGAGCAGCAAGCATGTGTCAGTACATATTTGTCCCATAGTTCTTTTACACCACACACACACACACACACACACACACACACACACACACACACACACAAACAAACAATACATGGTTAATGTGGGCAAATCTGTTTGTTCAA
>NC_056734.1:687565684-687570684 GCF_019279795.1 Protopterus annectens | reverse complement strand
CACAATATATATATATATATATATATATTTGAATAATATGTATATGTATATCTACCAGATTTGCCATATGCACCTACAAAACAAGTGTGTGTGTGTGTGTGTGTGTGTGTGTGTGTGTGTGTGTGTGTGTGTGTGTGTGTGTGTGTGTGTGTGTGTGTGTGTGTGTGTGTGTGTGTGTGTGTGTGTGTGTGTGTGTGGTGTGTTTATACAGACAGGGGGGCAGTTCTTTTGGCCCAGTGCTCATTTGTTTGACATAGAAAAACTCTGATTTGGTATAACTGAAGGTTGGATTTGCTGAACATGCATTTTCCCAATTTTGGTTATGGTGAGTTGTACGTATAGAAGCTCAAGTGCATCATATTCCTTGACCTACCTTGAAGTGTGATGTGAATAGTGACACCTTCACCCTTTGACCCTCCATTAGAGAGCACAGTGTCAACAACCAGTGCCATAGGATAACTGATATGAGCACAGTGATGTAGTTCATTTTTGATAGCAGGAAGTAAGGTTTGTGGTTCCAAAACTGTTTATTGCCTGGGGGTAATATAAATTTATAGGGTAATCCTTTGACAGTGAAAATATGTTTTCTAAATGGAAGATTACATAAGGGATGATGCCATGGACACAACTGTACATGACAGTACACATTAGTTAACCAGTGTTGGATTTGAACCCCCTACATATTTACACAATCTGTAGAACACAGAATTAGACACAATCACCACAGAAGACGTCTGAGTTGTAAGGGCATATTGTGCACCTTTGACATGACGTCCTCATTAGTGTAATGCAGATAAGATGTTTCTGGTAAGAGTAGGATAAGTGGGTAGTAACATCCTCTCCCATGTTAAAATATAAATTGACACAACACATTTTTCAGGAAATTATACATACCTCACATTGAAGCAACACACACACACACACACACACACACACACACACACACACACACACACACACACACACACACACACACACACACACACACATTCCCCACTGTGAGATTTGAACCTCCTACTTATCTAGTTATACAATCTAAAGAACACAGTATTAGCCACAAGGATCACATGACAAGTATGACTCTTAAAGGGAGAGAGTGCACTTTTGACATGATGATGTCATCAGTGGGTTGCAGAGAAGCAGTTTGTGTTAAAAGTGGGAATAAACTACAGAGGGAGTTGTGTCCAAAGTTAAAGTTTTCTCCTGAGTGGAAGTGGAAATAACATATCTGTTGTTAAAGCTTCACTTCCATGACACTGGAATCACACAAATACACAAGCTGAACACTGTCAGATTTAAACCATCTACCTAGAACCTTGCTGTGTATTAACTTCATCTAGTCAAATAGGTACCTGCTTGTGGTCGAAATTATTTTTTTAACATACTCCCAATAGAGTTGTACTTGCACTTTAAGGATGACTTCCTAAGTTGGCCACTGTCCTCTCTTTTGACCAGTAGATTACACTGCATATGCTAGTTACTTAATCTTCCTGGCTAATGGGTTTCTGCATTCAGGAAATGAAAGAAAACATAATCTAATTGGTACCTCTCTGCTATTGCTTTGCATTGGCTATAAAATAATTGCTCTCTATTATAATTTGAACTGAAGATAGAAGCCCACTACCTTACCTTCAATTTCCACCTACCACTTTCTCTACTATTATACTTCCTGCACACACATTACATTTGTGACTCCTATTCCATAACATCCCAGGCAACCTTAGTACTATCAAACACTACTTTTTCTTTTTACCTAATTCCCAATGTTCATTTAATCTTTTAGCACCATTGCCAACTACCTTTCTCCCTTCCACACTACTTTGCTCTATAAGTATTCATAGTCACATCCCTCCCTAACAGTACCTATCTAGTCTACATTGTATCTTCTACGTTTCCCAAAATAAACCCTCACTTCTTCCAATTTAACCTACATTCTCAAACTGTAGCATTTTAACCCCCATTCCTTACATTCCAGAGAGGATACTAGGACAGCCTAACCCTCTTTCTTCATAGAAAATACTTCTATCCTACCTACTTTCTATCAACTTTCAGATTCCACCACCACTAAATATCCTTCTACCCTGCAACTTCTTTTTCCTTCTTGATCCCTACTTCCCCACTATCTGGAGCTATAACATACAGATCCCTTCACTTAATCATGCTACTACTCAGCTTATCCTCTATTCTTCTCCTGCTACTGGGCCATCTTTCATCCTACCATGGCCATATTATAGCTCTCAACATATCTCCAACTCTTTCCCCCCAACCTTAATACTTCATCCCTACACTCTCCACACATTACACCAAATCTATTTAATGACACCACTCACCTTTACTCCAAATACAGGCTGATTAACTCCATTTCAAGTCAAACTAAAGCAAAATTTGGTAGAAAATTTATTTCTAAAAAAACAAGTATCAATAATTCCCAATATACTAAAATCCTTCTAGAAGCAGACATTCACCCTCATCCTTGCTCCACCTATCACAATGAACATCAAAATAATTATCTTCCACACATTACTCTAACTCTGTAATGGTTGACCTCCAACCCCATTAATCTAATTTTTGCTCCCATAAATGTTAGATGCATAAGAAATAAAATTGCTGAATTACATGCCTAGATTACCCAACATATAACCTGGGTATCATATTAACTGTCGCCAACTCTCTCGATTCAGTGCCACTCTCCTGCCTTCTTCAACACTCATGCCTGACTGTCACAGATCTTCTTTCACACAATTCATCCACCTCTTTGCTGGACGCCCTCGCTTCCTCTTACCTTCTTCCTGTCTGTCCTAAATCTCCCTCACCAGATTGTCTTCTGCTTTTCTACACATGTGCCCAAACCATCGTAATCTGTTCTCTTTGATCTTTTCTGCAATTGGAGCTACTTTGGCTTCTGCTCTTATGTCCTCATTTCTTCGCCTGTCCCGCAGTGTGCATCCTACCACCTTTCTCAGGCACTTCATTTCCATCACCTCTAGCTTACCAGCAGAGTGGCACAGCGGAAGCGTGCTGGGCCCATAACCCAGAGGTCGATGGATCGAAACCACCCTCTGCTATGGAAAGGGTAGAAAGTTTTATGTTGTCATGTTGTATATGTCTTAATCAAACAATAATGAAATCACTAGGGACCACTCTGATCACAATTTTACTCTTAATCTCTCCAATTCACAGTGTATAACATTCACATCATACTTATAAAGGCACACCTCTACTCCCCACAAACACACAGCCACCCACACCCACACAACATACCAGTCAACTTTGAGGCATTTCCCACCTCTCTGCAAAATACTGCTGTAATAACTTTGGCAGATGAAAACAATTGATGGATGTCAGCTCAGGACTCCCATACGTACCTATTGCAGCCAGTTCACTGCACTTACACAAGTGCCCCCCCCTCAACTGGGCAGCAAGCATGTGTCAGTACATATTTGTTCCATAGTTCTTTTACACCACACATACACGCACACAAACAAACAATACATGGTTAATGTGGGCAAATCTGTTTGTTCAATGTTGCTACTTGCTCCCTCCTCCACTTGTCAGCACTTTTCAGACCACAGCTGCAAATCCTGCTGTCCATTTCACTTCAACTAGCACTAGCAGGCACACACACACACACACACACACACACACACACACACACACACACACACACTCACACACACACACACACACACACACACACACACACACACACACACACACACACACGTGAAACATAGTAATTTTAAAAGGTATTCCTGATTTGTGCCATTGTCCCCATTATTGTTGGCTTGGTATGGAATTCTTAAAAGAAGTTGAGAGGTGTGAGTACACTGTGTTAGTAAATATTATGCTTTAATTGTTGCAATGTGGATGGTCGCTGCAATGGAGACATTATTTTGCTACTTAACTACTTGCACTCACATGACTACATTTGTGTTATGTTTTGCAATAATGACATGAAAAGTAAGTAGTCATTTATCTGTTGGAAAAGTCAGTCTTACATCCAACACTGGGAGTTAAAAATTGTTCCACTAGCAATATTCCCACTAGAAAGTGCAGCCCTGCTGTTGTCAATCTGTCATGCCTATTATAACAGTTTTTTTAGCTCCTTTTTTTCTTTTTATTGTATGTGTGTGTGTGTGTGTGTGTGTGTGTGTGTTGGGGGGGGGGGTGCATTGGGCTATTCAGTCTGCTGATTAGGATAACTGAGGTAAAGCCAGATGGTGATATGCTACAAATCATCATCGCATTCAACTACAAATACAGTTTGGATTTCATTCTTTTAGCAGCAGATTGGTATCACAAAACCAGAAAAATCAAAACAGAATGGCATTTCCTGACAGTACAAGTATCTTACTGTTCTTCCTTCTAAATAAAGGCATGTACATATATTAATTTCTCAGTGTTGCTTTTCTATTTATTACTGTTAAACCAAGAGAAATGACTTATCAGTATTCATCGTGCAGTAAGTCTTCAAATTAAAAGCCATTATTAAGTTCCTGATTCTTTAAATAAATGTATGGGAACAACATGCATTAAAATAATATATTTAATAATGAATTCAAAAATAACTTAATAATAATGAACAACAGAGTAAATAACTTTCTTAAAAATGCATTTCTAAATAGATGCTGATTATATTAACATAAAATGTTTAACTTAGTTGTAGATTATTTATGTTGCTGCACATTACCGATAAGCACTTACTATATATTTCAGTCTAACATAGATTAATGCTTACTGAAATCATATCAATGTATTTAATTTGATGGATTATAATCATTTTACTGTGCCAGGATCAATGTAATTTTATATATACTGAATGTGTAAGTTCAACTGTGACTGTTGATTTTGAACCCATTACCTCCCTTTCTTGAGGCAGAGATATTGTCTTCAACTCTTTTTCTTATTTTCTATATGGAGTCGGGGTGTTGTGTCAACTGTCACCATCCCTCTCGATTCAATGCCACTATCCTACCTTCGACAGTCATGCTTGACTGTTC
>NC_056734.1:687530684-687560684 GCF_019279795.1 Protopterus annectens | reverse complement strand
AGAGATGATGTTTCTAGTAAGAGTAGGATAAGTGGGTAGTAACATCCGCTCCCATGTTAAAATATAAATTGACACAACACATTTTTTTCAGGAAATGATACATACCTCACATTGAAGCAACACACACACACACACACACACACACACACACACACACACACACACACACACACACACACACACACTGTGAGATTTGAACCTCCTACTTATCTAGTTATACAATCTAAAGAACACGGTATTAGCCACAAGGATCACATGACAAGTATGACTCTTAAAGGGAGAGAGTGCACTTTTGACATGATGATGTCATCAGTGGGTTGCAGAGAAGCAGTTTGTGTTAAAAGTGGGAATAAACTACAGAGGGAGTTGTGTCCAAAGTTAAAGTTTTCTCCTGAGTGGAAGTGGAAATAACATATCTGTTGTTAAAGCTTCACTTCCATGACACTGGAATCACACAAATACACAAGCTGAACACTGTCAGATTTAAACCATCTACCTAGAACCTTGCTGTGTATTAACTTCATCTAGTCAAATAGGTACCTGCTTGTGGTGGAAATTATTTTTTAACATACTCCCAATAGAGTTGTACTTGCACTTTAAGGATGACTTCCTAAGTTGGCCACTGTCCTCTCTTTTGACCAGTAGATTACACTGCATATGCTAGTTACTTAATCTTCCTAGCTAATGGGTTTCTGCATTCAGGAAATGAAAGAAAACATATTCTAATTGGTACCTCTCTGCTATTGCTTTGCATTGGCTATAAAATAATTGCTCTCTATTATAATTTGAACTGAAGATAGAAGCCCACTACCTTACCTTCAATTTCCACCTACCACTTTCTCTACTATTATACTTCCTGCACACACATTACATTTGTGACTCCTATTCCATAACATCCCAGGCAACCTTAGTACTATCAAACACTACTTTTTCTTTTTACCTAATTCCCAATGTTCATTTAATCTTTTAGCACCATTGCCAACTACCTTTCTCCCTTCCACACTACTTTGCTCTATAAGTATTCATAGTCACATCCCTCCCTAACAGTACCTATCTAGTCTACATTGTATCTTCTACGTTTCCCAAAATAAACCCTCACTTCTTCCAATTTAACCTACATTCTCAAACTGTAGCATTTTAACCCCCATTCCTTACATTCCAGAGAGGATACTAGGACAGCCTAACCCTCTTTCTTCATAGAAAATACTTCTATCCTACCTACTTTCTATCAACTTTCAGATTCCACCACCACTAAATATCCTTCTACCCTGCAACTTCTTTTTCCTTCTTGATCCCTACTTCCCCACTATCTGGAGCTATAACATACAGATCCCTTCACTTAATCATGCTACTACTCAGCTTATCCTCTATTCTTCTCCTGCTACTGGGCCATCTTTCATCCTACCATGGCCATATTATAGCTCTCAACATATCTCCAACTCTTTCCCCCCAACCTTAATACTTCATCCCTACACTCTCCACACATTACACCAAATCTATTTAATGACACCACTCACCTTTACTCCAAATACAGGCTGATTAACTCCATTTCAAGTCAAACTAAAGCAAAATTTGGTAGAAAATGTATTTTTAAAAAAACAAGTATCAATAATTCTCAATATACTAAAATCCTTCTAGAAGCAGACATTCACCCTCATCCTTGCTCCACCTATCACAATGAACATCAAAATAATTATCTTCCACACATTACTCTAACTCTGTAATGGTTGACCTCCAACCCCAGTAATCTAATTTTTGCTTCCATAAATGTTAGACGCATAAGAAATAAAATTGCTGAATTACATGCCTAGATTACCCAACATATAACCTGGGTATCATATTAACTGTCGCCAACTCTCTCGATTCAGTGCCACTCTCCTGCCTTCTTCAACACTCATGCCTGACTGTCGCAGATCTTCTTTCACACAATCCATCCACCTCTTTGCTGGATGCCCTCGCTTCCTCTTACCTTCTTCCTGTCTGTCCCAAATCTCCCTCACCAGATTGTCTTCTGCTTTTCTACACATGTGCCCATACCATCGTAATCTGTTCTCTTTGATCTTTTCTGCAATTGGAGCTACTTTGGCTTCTGCTCTTATGTCCTCATTTCTTCGCCTGTCCCGCAGTGTGGATCCTACCACCTTACTCAGGCACTTCATTTCCATCACCTCTAGCTTACCAGCAGAGTGGCACAGCGGAAGCGTGCTAGGCCCATAACCCAGAGGTCGATGGATCGAAACCACCCTCTGCTATGGAAAGGGTAGAAAGTTTTATGTTGTCATGTTGTATATGTCTTAATCAAACAATAATGAAATCACTAGGGACCACTCTGATCACAATTTTACTCTTAATCTCTCCATTTCACAGTGTATAACATTCACACCATACTTATAAAGGCACACCTCTACTCCCCACAAACACACAGCCACCCACACCCAAACAACATACCAGTCAACTTTGAGGCATTTCCCACCTCTCTGCAAAATACTGCTGTAATAACTTTGGCAGATGAAAACAATTGATGGATGTCAGCTCAGGACTCCCATACGTATCTATTGCAGCCAGTCCACTGCACTTACACAAGTGCCCCCCCCCTCAACTGGGCAGCAAGCATGTGTCAGTACATATTTGTTCCATAGTTCTTTTACACCACACGGAATATTCTCACAGTAACTCAAGCTTCACTTAAACCCAGTATAAATTATGACTCTGAAATTACATCTCCTGGCTATAATATCATCTGTAATGATGGTATTGCTTTAATATTTCCCAACAACTTCCACATTTTCCTGTACAACAAACCAATCCAAAATTCATCCTTATAAAGAAGAAAAAATGTCCAGCACAAAAAAAAAAAAAATTAATCCAAAACTGAACTGTCAGGGCAACCGGAAGGAGCCAGTTCATTAATAAAATCCACCAGCAAGTTTATTAAGTCAAGCGTTAATGTGTATTCTTGACTTAATCAACTTGCTGGCAGATTTTATTGCTTAACTGGCTCCTTTTGTCAAGGAGACAAAAGGAGCCAGTTCATTAATAAAATCCACCAGCAAGTTTATTAAGTCAAGCGTTAATGTGTATTCTAGACTTAATCAACTTGCTGGCAGATTTTATTGCTTAACTGGCTCCTTTTGTCTCCTTCCGAATAACAAAATTCAATTCAGCAGAGCTTCTTCTAATTTTTCTGAAATTAAACATTATAAACAAATATGTATTACTGTTCTTTACATTCCTCCTGGTGAAAATACAGCTTTGCTGGAATATATCCTACATTGGATATCCATAACAATTCCACAAGAAAAAAATACTGCTGGTGATGTGAATGTCAATTGGTTGGACATAAACTCTAATTCCCCTACATCTAGCATGAATTTATTTTGTTTCACACAATGAATTAATAGCCCCACACATTACAGCAAGACATCACAGTCCCTATTAGACTGAATCCTAGTATCATACCCTAGCAAATACATCACTTCAGGTAGAATGCCTGCCTGTTTCAATGATCATCTCCCAATGTATACAACCAGACATCTCACACATCCACTTAAACAGCATATTTATAAAACAACATGCAACTTTTCCAAGTTTAACCCAGAAATGTTCAGTACTATCCCATCGTCTATTAACTACGACTTCCTAAAAATCTTATCTTTAGATGATGCTGTACATAAATTCAGTACAACTTTCCTGAATATCCTAAATAGCCTTGCACTTCCTAGAAGGAAGAGACTAAAAACAAATAATGCAATTTGGCTACCCAAAATGAGTAGAATGCTAATGCAGGACAGAGAAAAAGCAAGGAAAGAATGCCAAAAATATAAAACACCACAGTATCCTGAAATCTTCAAAATGCTGCCAAAAGCAAATTAATGAAGGCAAAAAATTACATTATAATAACTTTTAAAATAATAGTAAATACAACTCTAAAACATTCAGGACAGCTATTAATGAAATTTTGCATCCCGTCTATAAATTCATCCCTAACTCATCTCCCAATAACTCATCACTTGAAACCACAATACAATTCAACTCTTATTTCATAGATAGTATAAGATCTCTAACCAAGGTTTCCCCAACATCTTACCCTAACCCTGCCCAGCAGCCATGTATCGTCACATCCACTTTCACCTGTGTCCACATCTTATATAAAATTACTCTTAAACAAACTGAAACCATTCTCTATTTCAGCTGAAGACCTTCCAAGTGAATACCTTAAAATAGTAGCTGATAGCATTGCCTGCCTTGCCTCAAATCTTATAAACAGGTGAATCCAGGAATCTCACATTCCCTCTTTTTGCAAAAAAGTCACACATTATCCCTCTGTACAAAGGAGGAACAGACATTACTGACTTCAGACCAATAGCAGTTTTATCCCCCTCTCCCAAATACTTGAAAAATGTATTCAAAAACAATTGCTAAACTATCACCTAGAGGAAGAACTCCTATCCCCCACACAACATGGCTTCCATCCTTTCCATAGTGCTAACACTGAACTTCTAACCGATATAGATACTGTCAATAAACTGAGAGATAATGGCAAACTAGTGTCCTCCTTATTTCTTGACCTGTTTAAAACCTTTGACACAGTTTGTCAAAGAAAACTTTTACTTCAAATGTCCTCATTAGGTCCCTCTCAGCCCTTCCTTCTGTGGTTCAAAAGCTACCTATACAATAGGTATCAGTCAGTAAAAAGGTACTCCACCCTCTCTCCACACTTCCCAGTCACTACCAGTGTACCATAAGGCTCTATCCTTGGTCTCCTTCTCTTTAACCTTCAACACCCTCCATACATCCACACAACACGCCTCCCTAATACTGTACGCAAGTGACTCCACACTCGTGTACATCTGACAACACGACACAACTCAAAGAAAATCACTCAGGAAGCTTTAACAGCAACTAAAACATGACTTTGTAACTCACAACTCATGCTCATCCCTAAAAAAACAAACTACTACTTTTTTTCCCAAAGCCCTCTTCCATGTAAAAACAAAATTTAAAGTCCTGTCTCATGATAATAGAATCGGTGAAGTCACTTCTTATAGCAAATTATTAGGAATGATAGTGGACAATAATCTTAAATTCAACCTGCATATACAAAACTGAATAAGAAAAAATCATCAAAAACTAGGGATGTTTTACAGAGCCAAAAACTTTCTCATCAACAAAGCTAAAGCTACACTTTCTACTACTTATCCCCCCCCCCCCCACACACACACACACACTTCTTTATGGTGTTCCCATCCTTGTAACCTTTAGGTATTACAAAAATCAAAACTTGAACAATGCTATAACAAAGTTGCTAAATTTGCAGCAAATACCCCTTTCAGAATACATCACTGTATAGCACTAAAAATCCTAAACTGGTTAGAACTACCCAGTCAGTTAACACATATACAGCTTCTTACCGCCTACTACTACTTACAGAGCAGAGCTAGTAAGGGAGATGGCAAGAAAGGTGCTTGGTGTGACATCTGGAAAGAGGAAGGAGGACAAGGAGACCTGGTGGTTGAATGAAGAAGTACAGGAGAGTATGCAAAGAAAGAGGTTGGCGAAGAAGAAGAAGTGGGATTGTCAGAGAGATGAAGAAAGTAGACAAGAGTATAAGGAGTTGAGGTGCATGGCAAAGATAGAGGTGGCAAAGGCTAAGGATAAGGCATATGAAGAGTTATATGAAAGGTTCGACACTAAGGAGGGAGAAAAGGACCTGTACCGATTGGCTAGACAGAGGGACTGAGTTAGGAAAGATGTGCAGCAGGTAAGGGTGATAAAGAATAATGAGGGAAACATACTCACAAGTGAGGAGAATGTGTGTTGAGCAGATGGAAAGACTACTTTGAGGGGCTGATGAATGAAGAGAATGAGAGGGAGAGAAGGTTGGATGAGATGCGGAGAGTGAATCATGAAGTGCAGTGGATTAGCAAGGAGGAAGTAAGGATAGCTATGAAGAAGATGAAGAATGGAAAGGCTGTTGGTCCAGATGACATACCTGTGGAAGCATGGAGGTGTTTAGGTGAAATGGCAGTGGAGTTTTTAACTAGATTGTTTAATGAAATCTTGGAAAGTGAGAGGATGCCTGAGGAATGGAGAAAAAGTGTTTTGGTACCGATTTTTAAGAATAAGAGTGATGTGCAGAGCTGTAGTAACTACAGAGGGATTAAATTGATCAGTCACAGCATGAAGTTATGGGAAAGAGTAGTGGAAGCTAGGTTAAGAAGGGAGGTGATGATTAGTAATCAGCAGTATGGTTTCATGCCAGGAAAGAGCACTACAGATGCGATGTTTGCTCTGAGAGTGTTGATGGAGAAATACAGAGAAGACCAGAAGGAGTTGCATTGTGTCTTTGTGGACTTAGAGAAAGCATATGACAGGGTGCCTAGAGAGGAGGTGCGGTATTGTATGAGAAAGTTGGGAGAGCCAGAGAAGTATGTAAGAGTGCTACAGGATATGTACAGGGGTAGTGTGACAGCGGTCAGGTCTGCGGTGGGAGTGACAGATGCATTTAAAGTGGAGGTGGGATTACATCAAGGATCACCTCTGAGCCCTTTCTTATTTGCAATGGTGATGGACAGGTTGACAGACGAGATCAGACAGGAGTCCCCGTGGACTATGATGTTTGCAGATGACATTGTGATCTGTAGTGAGAGTAGGAAACAGGTGGAGGAGACCCTGGAGAGGTGGAGATATGCTCTAGAGAGAGGAGGAATGAAGGTCAGCGGGACTAAGACAGAATATATGTGTGTGAATGAGAGGGAGGATAGAGGAATGGTGAGGATGCAGGGAGTAGAGGTGGTGAAGGTGGATGAGTTTAAATACTTGGGATCAACAGTTTAGAGTAATGGTGAGTGTGGAAGAGAGGTGAAGAAGAGAGTACATGCAGGATGGAGTGGGTGGAGAAGAGTGTCAGGAGGGATTTGTGACAGACGAGTACCAGTAAGAGTGAAAGGGAAGGTCTACAAGAGGGTAGTGAGACCAGCTATGTAATATGGGTTGGAGACAGTGGCATTGACAAAAAGGCAGGAGTCAGAGCTGGACATGGCAGAGTTATAGATGTTAAGATTTGCACTGGGTGTGACGAGGGTGGACAGGATTAGGAATAAGAATATTAGAGGGTCAGCCCAGGTTGGATGGTTTGGAGACAAAGTCAGAGAGGCAAGATTATGTTGGTTTGGACATGTGCTGAGCATGTGCTGAGGAGGAATGCAGCATAGATTGGGAAAAAGATACTAAGAGTGAAGCTGCCAGGTAACAGGAAAAGAGGATGCCTAAGATAAGGTTTATGGATGTGGTGAGAGAGGACATGCAGGTGGTTGGTGTGACAGAGCAAGATGCAGAGGACAGGAAGAAATGGAAACAGATGATCCGCTGTGGCGACCCCTAATGGGAGCAGCCAAAAGAAGAAGAAGAAGAAGACAGCTTCTTACCACCTGTACAATTATCCAGATTCCATCTGATTTTCCAGCGCTAAATAACATTCTACACAGCTGTGTTCCTAGTCTGTCATTGCAGTCCAGTGAACAAAAACTCCTTTCTGTCCACAGACCTACCAAATCTGCTGAGTATTGTCTATACTCATACCATGTTGCTAAGGCCTGGAACTCTTTATCTCTATTTGTCAGGTCAATACCCTCCCTCCCATCCTTCAAAATCATTCTGAAAGACTTCCAAGCCAAAAGTTGGCTCTGTCTTTGCTCAACACTAGGATAAATTATATCCCTAAATGTAGGCAAATACCTATTCCTATACCTTGCACCTCCTTACTCTCTCTTCTTCACTCACTTCCTTCTATCAATTTTTCTAACCTGGCTTTCTGTCTAAATATACCATAAGCCTGCTTTTCTCTCACATTATATCGCAAGTCCTGCTTGTATTGTATTAATTTAAAAAAACGAACTAAAAAATCAGTAAAGAAAAGAAAAGAGAACACACCAGCACGCCCCCAAGCTGTAAAAGTTCAAAGATGAAAAATGAACAACAGTTGCGGTGATGCAAATCCCATGATACCAACACAAAACAGTCTACCAATATGAAATTATGCAATATGAACCATATGTTAAAGTTGAATAAACAAAAGAACTTTAGAACTTTTAAGCGAAAAAAAAAAACTAAAGACCAAAAGCGCTAGCCATTGACCTTTAATTTTTCAATAAACTGGTTAATATTTCTGTAATTATTAAATCGTCATAGTATTTGTATCTATTCTTAATCAATGTTTTTATATTATGTCTAATTTAGTATAATTATAGGTTCATAGGTTCATAGGTAGGTACTAGGCTATCGGCCAAAGGGCCTACATAAGCCTAGCCAACAAGGTTCTCTGGCTTACGCCACCCAAGAAAGTTATTTTCCTGTGCCACTGTTGAGCAGAGACACAGAAGTAATCCCCGGGGTATATTTCCTATTTCCCATCCACTCATCAAGATTTTTTCTTGAAGAGTGCTAATGAAGTACTTTGCTTGACATAGATGGGTAGCCTGTTCCAGAGTATGGGATATCTCTGGGACAGGAATCTATCCCTCCAGCATGTCCTGTTTATTGTGATGACAAGGTTTAGGTCCCTAGAGTATGTAGCTCTGAGGGATTGGGATTTCTTTAGGTGTAGCATGTCCAACAGCTCTGGGTTTGATATAGCTTCATATGTTAGGCAGAGATCACCTCGGAGTAGGCGACATGCTACGGAGTAAAGTTGGAGTTTTTTGAGGTGGTCAGTGTAGGGCATTTGTTTGAGGCCAGTAATCCTCTTTGTGAGGTACTTCTGTGGCCTTTCCAGCTGCTGCAGATGTCCTGTGAGGTACATTCCAAAAGGGGCATTGTACTCTATAATGGGTCTAATGAGTGTCGAGTAGAGGGGAACAATGACCTCTTTTTTCCTGGATGAGAATCCTTTTATGATGAGGTGTGCTATGTAGAAGGACTTCCTGACTACTGTGGCAATGTGACTATCAAAGGAGAGACTACTGTCCACCTGGGTCCCAAGGTCTCTTATCACACATTTGGTGTTAAGTAGATTGCTGCCTATGTAGTAGTTCATGTGTACAGAGTTTTTACCAAAGGGGATGACACTGCACTTTTTGGCATTGAGCTTGAGGCCATGGCTCTGGCACCAGGCATCTGTCTCAGCGAGGCCCTTCTGTAGGATGTCCACATCAATTGTTGGCTTGACTATGGCTCCTAGTTTGCAGTCATCTGCGAACTTCATTAGCCAGAGGCCTTCTGTGTTAGCCTGTACTTCAGAGAAGTAGATACCAAACAGGAGAGGTCCCAGGACGGAACCCTGTGGTACTCCACTTGTCACTGCTTTGAGGTCAGATTTGGAGTCTGCAACTTTTACAGTGTGGGTTCTGTCAGTGAGCCAGCTGGCAACCCATCTTCTGACATAGGGATTTATACCTAGTTTACTGAGTTTAGCTATAATTCCAGAATGGGGGATGGTGTTGAAAGCCTTGGCGAGGTCAAGATAGGCTGTGTGGACCACCTTACCCTCATCTACGGCTTTGGTGACTGCCTCAAAGAAGTCGATCAGGTTCAGGAGGCATGATCTGCCTTTCACAAACCCAGACTGGATGGGATCCTGAGTTTGGAGGTTACCAATGTTTCTGTTTATGAGTTCCATGATGATATGTTCCATGGCCTTGCAGATCAGGCTCGTCAGGCTAATAGGTCGATAGTTCCCAGGATCAGTGGTGGCTTCCCCTTTGTGGAGTGGGATAACTGTTGCTGTGCACCATTCAGTGGGCACAAAGCCTGATGCGAGGCTATTATTGAACATGGTGCTTAAGTGGGGAGCCAGTTCGTTCTGAAGTTCATGTAAAACGCAGCCTGGGATGTTGTCCAGTCCCATTGATGCTGTGGTTTTGGCTTTAGAGAGTGCAGCTTTTACCTGCATAGTTGTAATTACAGGGACTCTGCATTCTTTCTGTATAGATATGGGCCCTATAGGGGGTGAGAGGGGGGTAAAGTTAGCATTGAACCTATCTGCCAGGATGTTGGCAATATCAGTTGGTTCTGTAATTTTCTTGCTTTTGTACTGTAACTCAGAGCAGATCTGAGTGTTACCATCGAGATTTTTGACATAGCTATAGAATGCTTTGTGGTTGTCCTTGGAATTAGTGGAGATTTTGTTTTCATAGCTAGCTTTGGAGGATCTTATAAGGGATCTCAGCTTCTTACTGAGGCTGACCAGGGATCTCCTCCACTCATGGGATTTTACTATCTTTTGCAACAGTTTCTTCCTTCTGTGGTGCAGTTTGTTTATGGCAGGGGAGCACCAGATTGGCTTCCTTTTTTTGGAGGATAGCATCTTGGTTCTGTTTGGGATATCACAATCCATGCACTCGTGTAAGTGCTTATGGAGTGCATTTGTGTAGGATTCAGCAGTTGTAACTGTATTGTCCATCTGCATGGGTGTCATGAAGTTCACCACTTCTGTCTTAAGAAGCATGAAGTTGGCTTTGGAGAAATGTTTTACTGTGGTTTCCTTAATGGGGGTGGGTATGGGATGTGGGTATCAAGGGTGATTAGCTTATGGTCAGATCGGACCAATGAGGAGCTGACTTCAGGTGTGGAACACTGGTCACTCATGTTGGTAATGACTAGGTCTAGGATATTGTTGCCCCTGATGGGAGTGTGGATAAGTTGATCCAGGGCATTGGAGTTTATGAATTCCAGAAAGCGTTGAGCTAAGAAATTGGTACACGAGTAGTTTTCCCAGTTAATGGTGGGGTAGTTGAAGTCGCCCATTATTAGGGTGTTTGGTTGAACTCTAATATTTTCCAATACATCAAGAAAAGAGGAGTGGGAATCCTGGGGCATGGTGGGGGATCTGTAGCAAGATACAATTTGGATTGCAGTTTTGCCCACAGTTAGTTGCACTTGGATAACCTCAGATGCATTATTTTGAGCAACTAGCCTGGAGGTGTGGATATCCTTAATGAATATGGACACACCTCCACCTTTGGTGTTTCGGTCCAGGTTACATGGCCGAAAAGTGTGGTATGAGTTATAGCATGTTATCCATTTTAAGGAGTGCCTCGAGTGAGTGCATTTTGAGATTTAGACTTCTTGCATTGAGTAGCATTACCCTCAGTTTTTGTTTGCCTGTTCCTGTTGCGGTGGTGAATTTGTTATTTGAACCTTGCCTAAAAAAGGCACTATAGGGGCAGCAAGAGCCTTAGCCAGTTTCCAGAATCCCAGGGGCGACAGGTGCAGGGCATCTGTGGCAAAGCATCATGGTCTGTCGGCCATGTCATCCCAAGCAGACAGACACTGGATCCTCTTAGAATGACACCAGAAGCTTAGCCAATTGTTGAAGAAACTGTATTTGTTTTTGTATTATTTTAAAGACTGTAAAATTATTATTATTATTAAAATGTTTTGTAATACTTTGGAGCTTTTCCCACCGGGCCTTCACTGAAAAAGGGCTGCTACCCAACTGGACTTTCCCAGTAATCAAATGTAAGTAAATAAATACAAAATAAATAAATATCTTGAGGTGTTGAACTTAAAATGGGAATTAGAAGTAGTCTATACTGCTTTGTGCTGACTTTCATGCAGATAAACAGTATACACATACAACCGTGTCTGAATCTGATGGAATACAGAACAGACGTGGCATGGTCATGTTCCATGTGTCATGATTTACACTTTTGTCATGACAGTTACAGTTCTTCACTCCTTATATGTATGCTATAGGTGTATTATGTACACCTGAGGGACTAAGCATGATATTGCTGGAGGAAACAGGGCTGATGGAAACAGTTTAGAATGAAGGAGGTTTATTTGGTTACACAGAAGGGGCGGCAAGAGGTGGGCAGTTGGTGACAGGAATACACATATAGACATACTAAGAGATTAGTTCATGTTTTTATTTCTGAACATGTTTGTGTTGTGCTACTGTTTGCTTATCACCCTAATTATTCAGGCAGGAGCTGTACAGGACAGTCTTCACAACAAGGAGCAGCACATTAATACAGCAGCAGGATAATAAAGTGTTAAGGAAAGGCGTAGCCAATGGTTATGCCCACAGGAGTCATACCAATCAAAAACACTTTGGCATACATCTGGATTTGAACCTTGACAGTATTTGAAAAAATCTACAGACCTGAGTATTATCCAAAAATATCACATAGAAACTCCTACTTCACAGAGTTCCATTATGACAACAGACTGCAGAAAAGGAGAATGTATGCATTACTCCTCATTACCCTCATGACAACTGTATGCTGTACATTCAGTTCTTCAGCTTGTTCAAAACAAGATTAGCTGTACTATACATAGTTAAACATAGTAGCTCGAAGGGCACCAGAGTAATGTGGCTGAAAGCAAAAACCAAAATATTTTGCCATAAGCTGTGTACTTACATGTAGCCTGAGTTGTAAGTTGGTCTTGGCACCAAACATTGCTCAAATGTAGAGGAAGAAGATGAATGACACAGAAGGGAGAAGATGCATGGACAGGGGGAGAGGGGGGCAGGAACAAAGTAGCTTATTACAGAACCAGGCTAATAATGGCTCATAACAATATGTAAGCAACAGCTACACATAAAACAGTGTATTAAAACAGTCAGTTTTATAACTCTTGAAAGTATGCAAAAACTGTCTATATATCTGAGCATTATCTCATCACACCACAAAGGAATGCCTACATCACACACTTTATATCACACAGTTGGAGGACATTGATAACTTACTGAAGTAGAAGGGGTGAAGGAGAAAGAGAGGTGGAGAGAGGAATAGCAACAGTATTTTTCTGGGGTATGTAGGACTTATTTCCTCACTATTAAGGCATCATGTTCTGTATAATAAAATGCTTGCTATAGGGAGAAAGGAGGGGTAGGAGAGTGCAACCAACATTTAGACATAAGTGGGATAGCGTGCCTTATTAAGTCTCCCTGTTGGGGATGGAATGTTTTTGAAAATGCTTTCTTGCTGTACTATTCAAATGACATGTTAATGAAATGTTGTAAATGGAGATAAATAGACATTTGCAGTTAACCATATGATAGAAATATAAAATGACATGAAATAATAATTTGACCTATAGCTGTAATCGAACCCATGACACTATGCAAAAAACATTAAATTGCAAACAATGAATTATCTTAACACACCACCTAGGAACTTCAGGTTTGCTGTGTCCAGCAGCCTAAGAACTGTTCAGTAACTGTTTCATAGTTGTGACTTTACTCTGTGCCTGAAATTAAAATCTTGAGCTTTTACCATAGAAGTTAAATGGCATTCACCATCACTCAATTCTGGTGCGCTATGCCAACCTCTACGCAACTGCTGAGGACAAAAAGTGAAAGCTTTTTGATGGTCTATTTCTGGCCATGTGTTTTATTTGTGATAGTATTTTTTGACTAGATTAAATATGTGAATAAGGAGTTGATAGGACACTGGTGAAAATGGGGGTGGCAAGCAAAGGACAGGGCAGAGGGGAAGGAGTACAAGAATTTGCAGGAAAGTGGTGGCAGAGCACCATAACTATCTACTTCTTGAGAACATAAATGTAGTATTGTACACACGATTTAATGACTTTGGAGAGTCACCACACCACGGCTGGGTAACAACAACAGAATAGTGTTGTACAGCTAGCTGGACCAAATCAAGTGTGTCAAAATGACACATAGGTGAAGTGGAGAGCTATGTATGGGGTATAGGACAGAAGCCCTTTTTTTAGAGATTCAGAGGAATGTTGGGGAAGGTGCTTAGGAATGAAAGTGTTAAGTAGGTAGGGTAGGTTAGGTAACAGGGGCAGACATACAGGACATGCAAGACAGACAGGAATGTTGATAGATACAAAAGGTTGGGGGAAACCATGACTGGACTACAGTGAGAATCTAGTCTTCACTCTCAGAACTGTCATCACTGACTCTTGTGTCAGTTGCCTGAGTCAGTGTCAGACATGGCATCATTTTGGCAATATGATGGTGGAACTTTTCAACCCTGATGAGTTGGGTACTGGGGCCCCCTCTCCATAATGCCCTCCACCAGCCCTGTCAGCTCCTGCCTGGTGACAAAATCACCACCTCCACTAGTACTGTCCCCAGATGACACCACTGCATCAGCAGCCAGTCAGAGCTACTTGACATGGGCTGAATAGGCAGGGCAGGAGTTGTGGAGGCAATGCTGACAGTTTGTGACTCATATGTGCTGAGTGACTCTGCTGAATGTGATGGCGCCGCCACAGCCACCTGTGGAGTTATGGTGGATCAAACTGCAGTGGCTGGTCTAGCTCTCTGTGCTGAAGGTCATTTTGTTTTCAGGAACAATGTATTAAAAAAAATGTAAGAGAGAGAGAGATAGGATGGAGGAGACAAAAAAGAGAGAATTAGCTCAGTGGCATGTCGCATTGCATAATTATGTCACTACATAAAACAACTTGAAAAATGCATAAGTACACCTTGGCAACATCAGGGTATGATGAGAAGGCATTAATATCTCATAAAATCAGTCGATCACAATGGTATGATATAACCTAATAAAATCATATAGTTCGCTGTGCCATATCAGATATCCGCATTCTAAGGTAATAACTGCATTTGCAAAGATTGAATTGTTAATGTCATGCAGTATTGAAGTAAAAGTATCTTATAAATACTAGTGTGTAAAAAAATCAAATATCTCTTTCTGGGTATTGAACCCACACAAAATTAAGCTGAAGTATTCAGTGGCTATTGCAATAACTAAGAGGTATTAGAGCAGGTATGTAGGCTTCATAAAAAGCTAAGATATGCCTGCTCAAGATGATATACAGTGATGGACTGAGAATACTTCTGTGCCTTGCATTCAAAGCAGATGCATACTTACCCAGTGTTTCTCTGAGGTAAGTTTATCTCTCCTGATGCATGTCACGATTTTCTGCAATCCCCGCTGCAGCTTACAGTAGAAAAAGAAAAAATATATGAAAGTATAATGAATAGCTGTGCTGGCTGGCTAATTAATGCCATATCATAGGCAGTAATGAATCAGTATACTTACACAACTGAGAGGCATCTGCAGTCTTAAATTCATCCTTCCATCAAATCAGGAGGTACCTCTAGCGCCTCTTTATGTCACTGTAGTGATGACAACATTGCTCCCCAGTGTAAGTGTAGAGCCATTTAATGAGTACAAAATAGTACATTAGTGTGTGAGCAGAGCACCATGTCGCATACACGAGAGCTGCACTTACTATAGCCATTAAGGGATCCAGCCCTGTGTCTTGCTAAGGTCAGCAAAGTGTTACAAACAACACAAAACAGATAAAGTGAAATACATTTCCAAATATTTAGCTTCTGGAAAAATCTGTATGAAGAAATGAGACAAGTGAAACTACATTATTACATAAACAAGCTGATAATCTACTTTTGGCCAGTTAAGTGTTGTTTTGCTCCTTGTAACTATATAAACATAAGGATGGTATGAAACAGTACACATAGCATTTCATCAGCCTTACTCTCTCTTTAAGATGTTTCTGTTAGTCACAAATGAATAAGCAGAGCTACTAGACTTACAAGGGAACTATTACCATTTAAGCAATGGAGGTGGAGGGCCTCTGGAAGCTGCAAATGAAATGAAATATAGTTCTGAGTAATTAACAAAACCCAAAAATATACTTACTTTTATGATGCATTTAAATATTCTCCTATACAGAGTTTTTTATCAGCTTGCAGTTAGCACAGGTCTGTGTAATTCAGTGAAAAAGGAACACCAATATTGTTTTCAGAGACAATAAAGCCAATGACTTAAAACATCCTCAATGTAGTTACTCAAAACATCATCCTGTAGCTAAACTCTTAAAAATGTACCTCTTTTATTAAGTCCAGGCTGAGTCGTTATGGGAATGCAGATTACATTGTAGGAACAATGGTCACAGACAGAAAAAAAAATCATGTCAATATTGCAGCCCCCATTGTGACCATTTCAGGGTATAATAAAAAATATATAATAAAAAACATTTACAGTGACTTTCATAGAGTAGTATAACACAGAATATCAAGCTGTGTTACAAAGAGTTTTTTTCAGTTTATGGGGGAATATTTCTTTAAGCTAGTGTATACAACCAATCTTCTGTGTGATGTGTCATAACTGTTTAGGATGTGCTACACAAAGTAATTTACCTCTTGTTCAACTGAAGTCAGCCCTATAATAACATCAATCCACTCCCACCCCACAGGATGAAAGGACTGGCATTTGGTTACTCTAGGGTTCATTATCTGAATGCCAGTCACTGGTGATGTGTTGGAAACCCTGTATCTATGGAATATGATTGCATAAGCCATATTTTGCAAAATAAATTCTGTGAACAGATTAAAAATACTGCCTACAAGTTGCTAGCTTATGAAAATCACTTCCCACACTATTGAATAGAAGTCAGAAACATTATTCCTAAGAAAATTAGTACCTCTGTGTCTTGTTCACTTTCACCATTAAGTGTACCACACATTAATCTGTGATTAGAATAACTATTGTTTTCTAATAAGTTTGTGTTGAAACTGCTGTATGTTCAGCTGATGGCAGCCATGATGTTCATAGCCAATGGCAGTCTTCACAAACAACTGTGCATTGCTGGGTACATGACAAACACACACACACACACACACACACACACACACACACACACACACACAAACGTGATAGTCATACATAATTCATAAAAATCCCAGAAATCATTAAATGTCTGCCTAACTCAACTTTGTACCAACAGGAGCTAAATTCATATATGGATAAAGTAAGAAAATGAAGGGAATGTGTCGATAGATTGATACCAGGATGAGCGAGTTCATAAATAATTTACAACATTTAGGCCAAAAGGCCATCTAAGAATGCTGAGTCAGTTAAATCAGAGGAGTGCACCTTGGAACCAAACCAGTTTTCTAATCTCTTTTTAAAAACTGATATAGAATCTGATTTTTTTTACATTCAGAGGAAGTATTTTCATAACCTAGAAATCTGTATTTATCGAGAAGAGAAATTTGGGTGAAAACAACTTTTGCCAACTGTCAAGTTTTCTTTTTTCTCCACTAGTGTGCAACTTCTGAATATATATGCATATATGTTAGTCTGGGAGTGTGTGAGAGGTACCCCTGAGAAAATAACTTTCCTATGAGGTTTCTGTACTGATTTCAGCTTTTTTTTTTAACTCAATCGGTATTTGGCCAAAGAGTTGTCAGTCGATCAACATGAATTAAAAAATGGATTCCCTCATCATCTTCCATGATTTACAGATATATGACTCATATGACTCATGGATTACAGTATGTAGGTGAGGCTGACAGTTGCAGGATACAAGTGCAGGCTAACTACACCCACACAGACCGGATGTACTCAGCAGAACATTGCAGTGTGACACTTCAGAGCCAATTTCAGTAGGTACAACTCACAGCAGTGGAGAGAACATACAATGATTTTGCCCCACAAAATGACACCATTGAGCTCTGACAAGAGTGAGTTACAATACCACCAGCTTCTTTAATCACCATAGTCTGCAAAGGATACATGCTGAACAGTCAAAGCAAAAGGAGATCATACAATTGTATGAATTGCTCCTGGCCGTGACTGCACAGCAGGAAATACACAATGTTGTGCTGCCAAATCCCTGTACCTCCAGTCTGTAGTGGTCACAGCACTATGTTTTGTAGACATCTGGTATGACCGCAGGTCATTGTATGCAGAACTGAAAAGCATGTATATTTTGGGTTCCACAGTTTTCATCACAGATACCCTGGTTTGCTGCAAGTCTGAATGATATGCTGCAAACACTTGAGGACTGCCCACCCCAGAATAACATATGTGCCACGGCAATGTCTACAGTGTGCTGATCCTGGATGGTCCTTCTTCCTTCATGGCTTCTGGAATATCCTTTGCTATGCTGGTTTCCAGAGTGAGTAGAATGTGCTGAGTCTGCCCTGTAAGTGTAGCAGTGTATAATAGCAAACAAATTAGCTAACTGGCTGTAAATGTCACTTGTTATTATTTGAATATCCCCTCTTGCATAACTACCAGGCTCACAGGTGTATATCAGGATAATATGATCTCACACTGGCTATCAAGTGTCTGCAATGAGAGGAAAATTAAAAAAAATACAGAATGTTGTATTCATGTTCCAAAATGCTGAAGTAAGCAGTGCATAAATGAACAAAGTTCTGTGTTACAGTCAAGCTGAACTCAGACCAGTTTGCATTGTTCCAGGTAACAGCTGATGTGTCACAACAGTGTGGGGTACTTATTTGCATATCTCTTCCACACTAGTGGATATGTATGTGAGACCTTATCTTTACAAACTTACATATGCTCTTTAGCTAAGTAAGATCATCGAATGCACAAAGACACAAAAAAACAGGACAATGAGTTTCTGCTATTGGATAGGCAGTAGTGATGGTTGGATAATCAGTACCAAGCCACCCATGTTGGGACTAGTGACAAACAGCAAATTAACTGGACTGTCAGTGGTACAATGCACTTAATGTGCTCTGTGTACAGACCATTCCTTCTGTATGTGTGTGCTTCAAGTCTGCAGGTATACAGTGCAACATTAACACCATTCTTTTTTATGAATCCCACTAGTGTCATTACCACGTACAAGCCACACCATATGTACTTATGTATGGGGCTGTATTTTCTGAACATAGCTCTTTGTAAACAGAGTTCCAGCATTAGTTCTAACTCTTGCAATTGTAAATATACCCTACCATTTGAGCTACCTTTCATTATTCTCTGCCCCTAAGCAAGGCCTCATGCATGGAATAATTGTTCTGATGGTGCCTGCTTTATCTGATTCCCCCCAAAAATATATATTCTGTTTTCTTTCTTACTGCACCACTGTTGCCCAGTTCCTTAAAATTAAAATTAATATTATTCTCAATATTTAAATAATTTATAAATCAAGACCCCCACCTCAGTCCTATCTTTTATTACATCCTCTTGCATATATAGTACTGTGACAATGGTGGTGGTAGGATATAACCCATCCATCCTCAACCCCCTTTTTCCCATTTTGCACATGGGGTCAGGTTGTCACTTCAACAGTGACAATTATCTTGAGCCAAGATTTACACTACCAGGTGGCTAACTCTGCTGCAGTAGTTCATCCATACCACTCACTCACACCTACAGTCAATGTTTAGTGTCCAATCCATCTACTGGTTGTCTTTGGAAAGTGAGAAGAAACCAGGGCACCAAGAGGAAATCCTCATGACTGCAGGGAGGACATGCAGACTCCACACAGAAAGCACCCCAGCCAAGAATCAAACCGGGGAACCTCTTGCTGGGAGGTGACAATGCTAAACACTGCACCACCAGAGCTGCCCCAATGTTAGTATATAATCTCCCCCTTTTATTTTTCTTCTTAAAACTGCATAAAGAAAGCTATCAGTGTATTTAACCTTGCTTAAACAATCAATAATATTTATCAATGGATACACAACACAACAAACAACACCATACTACTCACTACAAAAAAAAACATTACTTACTTACCTGTTATTATTGAAATGTTATGTTATTTGTCCTATATGATTCCTTTATTCATTAAATCCAAAATATAAACTGAAGAAATATGAGCCATGCTTCAGCACAGTTCATGGGAGGAAAAGCATAGCTTACAACCATAAACTGAATATTTTTTCCTGTTTCCTGTTGGAATATCATCCTGTTTTCCTTGTGTTCTCAAATGTGTGATTCCTAAATATCTTAGCATAAGCACTATTGGCAGATTTGGCTCAAAAGTGAAATCTCTCAGCAAAGCCTAATGTCACTTTTCAGGCACTAGTTAATAACATATAATTTACTTTCTCTGTGACATTTAAAAACTGTGTGAAGTATTTTATAGCACCTATACTGCATGTGTATGCTGTATTTCTGTGCATGCTGTCCTGTACATTTAATACTTATTCAGTGGTTTGCAGAGACAGGCACACATAGGTAACTACTGCAAATAAAGAATGCAACTTCTGTTATTGCCCAAACATTTACCATATACATTCCAATTTTCTAAAAAAAAAAAAAAAAAAAACAGAATTACGAAACATAGTCCAGTTAAATTATTATATGTACTCCACATTCTGCAAAGATTTTCATCATGTTTATACTACTGATGTGTACACTTCAAGATAATGTTATAAACAATACATAACAAGATAAAAAGTGGCATTTAAATACTGCCCCCTCTGCTGTGCTTAATATACAACATATACTGGGAATGAACAGATTGATTCCACTCAAAATACAAAGCTGCTTTATTGAATATAAATGACCATATAGTCCACTGCATTATTTTACATATCTGCAGTGTTCTTGTCTTAAAGTGATCTATTTCAGTGGTTTTATATGACAAAACATTGCACTATGCCTGCAATGAATACTTCCAGATATAACCAGATATAACTTCTCACATGTGCACTATGATTAATTTATGTTTATTTGTTATATAAAACCACAAGCTCTGAAATGAGACATAAAAGGAGCAATATACCAATGGCCTTAGATGACCTAACAAAAGACATGCTTTTAGTTGGGAATAAATGAATCTGTTTTAGATGGAAACAGAATGACTGTTTCAGATGCACAGTGGAAGTCTGTTCTATTATGTTAGCAGTTCTTGTGTGACAAATTATTGAATTATTCATGCAAATGGTAAATAATGGTCTTTTATCCAGAAAAATATAATCTTAGATAGATGATTTAATAAACAAAAAGAATTTGAAAGGACATAGGTTAGCCCCTAGATAATTTATAAGAAACAAAACACAGGGACTAATTCCCAAGTCTATTTTAATAATAGCTTTCTAGCATCTAATATTTTGCTGGGATATATTTTTTAAAATATGATGAAGTTGCTTAAGTTGAATGATGTTATAATGTGTAACAGTAGTAACAGTCTGTGACGGGTCTAAAAAAGAGTTGTCTAGACTAGCAGCATTCAGCACCTTTGTTAGCAAATACCTTGACAGTTAATGCAGAGGACTAAAGCTCTGACTTCTTAATAAGCTGTTTCCTTTTCCAAGGGCACATAGTTAGAATTTTTCTACTTTCGTTTGCAAACTATATGACCTTGAGCAAGTCACTTAACTAGACAGTGCATTATGTCAATTCAGATTTGGGCTAGGTTGGTTTCCTGGACTACATGCCTAGTACCTATGCATCTAACCTGTAAGGATGGGGTTAAGACTACTTGCCTTTGGTATAATGGGAGACTACTCTGAGCCCTTCCACAATACAGACAGTCTGGTTGAGCTGCCTGGTTGGGCAAGCCTGGAGGAATGAATATTCTGAGTAAAGCTTGGAATAACACTATAAGACATGGACAGCAGGATGTGCTGAATTAACCATTCAAAAGTTTGCTAGTCAAATGTGATTCATGACAATTTAAAATGCATATCATTAGTATTGGCACTTTTTAGCTTTGGGAGTCTGTAATGCAACACAAGTCCTGAACTGTGAAAAGGGCTAGGGGGACATGAAGATCTCTGGACAGTATATTGGGTGTCTACCCACAAATGAAGGTTTGTGGAAGTTACTTAAGGGTAGGCCAGTCTCCTTCTTACTGGTTAGAGGAGAGAGGCCAATCACTGTTAATCCATTCATGTGACTATTGTGTGTTACATCACTGATATGTTAGTGAGGGAAGAACAAACAGTAATAATAAGTAAAGGCTGGGAACAAGACATCAGCTATCACAGGCCATATGTGAGAGTTGGGATGGGACTCTGTTCACTGCCTCAGTGCATACTTGCTAGTCTGAATGCCAGAGTCAGTAATGACATGAGTGTGACATTACATGGACAAAGCATTTAGATAGGCATTTTTAAATTTGTCTTAGTGTATGCATTTAGCTGTGAAGATAAGGGAACAGCTACATGACAGTTTGTAATTCTATGTTATGTTTACTTTCTTAGCATTTCATATTTTTGAAATCACCACTCATTTAGTGCAAAATAAATGCTATTTATTTTCCTCTATAGTCTACTTGTTCCCCTGAGGCAAGGATTGGACATGCTGGGAGTGTTGCTCTCTGTCATCCATGTAGGGATTGCAGATTTCATCTATACTCTGCTATTTCCTCCATGTATGCCCAGTGACATTGTTGGGGCTAGGCATGCAATAAGCATTTTGTGGAACAGATTCTTGCTGGCAGATAACCCCTCTCCCTTGTAGTCTTTTGTGGAAAAGATTTCAAGCCTACATAAACTAAAGTACTGCTGGTAATTCCCTGCTGGGTGAGGAAAAAAAACTGTGAATGATAAAGTTGCTTTTTGTTTTACCTGCTCCATTTTGTTTCTGTTTTAAGAAATCTCTTGGCTTGGTGTTTTTGTTCTATGTGAGAGATAGACACTTATATGATCCTGGCTGTACTTTTCACATGTTTTTCATTGGCTAATTGTCTCTTGAGTGATATTTAAAACCACAATGAATTTCTGGACCTTTGTCTTTTACCAAAAAGATTTCAAGCCTACATAAACTAAAGTGCTGCTGATTATTCCTTGTTGGGTAAAGAAAGTAAACCTATTTTTGTTTGTGACTGACAGAGCTGTTTTTGTTTAACTGCTCCATTGTGTTTTCTGTTTTAAGAAATATGTTTGGCCTGATGTTTTTCTTCTGTGTGAGAGATAGACACAGATTATCTAGGATGCACATTTCCCATGTTTTTTTCGTTGGTTAATTGTCTATTGAGTGATACTTAAATACACAGTGAATTTCTGGGCCTTTGTCTGATTTCAAGCCTGCAAAAACTGCAACATTGCTGGTGATTCCCTGCTGGGTGAGGAAAGTAAACTTATATTTTTTGTCTGTGACTGACAGAGTTGCTTTCTGTTTCACCTGCTCCATTTTGTTTTCTGTTTTAAGAAATCTGCTTGGCCTGGTATTTTTGTTCTATGTGAAAGATAGACACTTACGTCATCTAGGCTGCACATTTCACTTTTTTTATTGGACTATTGTCTCTCGAGTGATACTTAAAGACACAGTGAATTTCTGGGCCTTTAGCTTTTGATGAAAAGATTTCAGCCTTGCATAAAATAAAGCACTGGTGGTGATTCCCTGCTCCATACCCACCCTCCCATCTGTTGATGTGCTTTTTAAACCTAGTGATTTTAAGCTGCCCACCCCTTCTGTAAATAGAGCTTAATAACCTCCGCCCTTTCTACACTGCTGTTCTTCTTCTTTTGGCTTTTCCCGGTTAGGGGTTGCCACAGCGGATCACCTGTCTGCTCATGATTGGCAGTGGAGTTTTTATGGTGTCGAGTTGCCAGCTCAGCGCCCAACTTTCCACAGAAAGCACGCACACACTCACACCTAGGGCCAGTTTAGAGTGTCCTAATCCACCTACAGCATGTCTTTGGGAGGAAACCGGAGCACCTGGAGGAAACCCATGTGACCACAGGGAGGACATGCAGACTCCGTACAGAAGGCACACCAGCCGAGGATCGAACTGGAGAACCTCTTGTTGTGAGGTGGCAATGCTAACCGCTGCACCACCGCGGCAGCCCATGAAATAGCGGCAAATACTAACAGTAATACAGTCCTTCAGAGGAATGGAGACAGAGTGTGACAGTGACCACTCCTCCAAGATTGCATGTTATGCTAAGTACCATACCACATCTGTGCAAACTTCTTTGGGAAAGATAAATATAAGAGTAAATCATAACATTAGGTTAACATCCAAAGCAGCAGGTGGATAGCTACAGGATCCCTTCTGGCAAAGCTGTGCCAAACCCTATCTTGCCACAAGAATGCACCTCCAACTTATAGTGAAGGTAAAGACTGCAGACATGTGACAGCTTTAAAAATACCTTGGGCTAAACATGTCTGAATTATTTATTTACCTTTCCTTGTGCTTATATTGAAAAAGTGCATTTTGCTTCTCATTGTCTGTTTTACTGATTTACTTGATTTGAATTCATTATCTAGTTGGCTGTTGGATAAAGTAGTATATTTTTAAATAACCAAAAACGAATGGCAATTCTAAAGTCACCAATAACCAATATATGCAGAATGCCCAGGACCACGGTCCTACCTCCTTTGATTTATTTCAAACCAGGTAATCCACAGGACGCCAAGTATATTTTTAAACTCTAGCAAGCACTTGTTTTTACATCAAGAATTCAGTGGATTTTCCATCTATTGCTCTGGGTGGTAGCCTGGTCTGTTAAGGTTGGGGACGCACTTGAGATTTTTATATGTAGTTGTATTGGCTGGAGGGCTTATTAATCAGCTTATCTTGTTTTTGGCACTTTTACAAATTCTGCACAATTGAGTAGTTTTTGGCTCATTTATACAAAGCGAAGTACTTCATTGTATAATCACACTTTTGTAAGCTGTTTAAAATACTGCTATATCTGTTTTTAAGTTTGTTTGGAGTAGAATCTCAGTCCAGACACTCCTTTACTGAGTTTTTATTAGGAGGAATGGGATTATTTATCTAGTGGCAGTAGGTGTTTACCAGTTCTATCTGAGCTGGGAAGCACATAAAAGGATTCTAAGCATTTTTTTGCACTTCTCTTATATACTGTGGCTGTATTGCAACAGTTTAAAACACTTTACTGTTTGCTGCTGCTTTAAGTAGTTAATTGCACTGTATGACAGTGTATCTGTTAGTTGTAGGGCTGTTGTAGGTAGTTTATGTGGTCTTGTTACACTTGGGTTTCAAACCAACTATTCTACATTAACAAGGTATTTTTCTGCACACTTGTGGCAGACATGTGCTGACCTAACTTGTCTGAGTTGGAAACTGCTGGCAGAAGGCTTATTGTGTACTTTCCTGATTGGCAGTTAGCTTAAAACTTGTTTATCTTTGCTCATATTTAAGCCTAATGTTTGAATAGACTTGGGCATAGATGCTCATCATTTGGTGACTCTGCTATTCATTTCTGAGAATCCAATTTCACCTGGAGCAATCTGCTACTAAAAATACAAAATATGAGTATTAGTATTGTTTTGCAGTCACACTGCAGTGGTGGTGCTGCGGTAGCATTGTCGCCTCACAGTAAGACATTACCCTGTTCAATTCTCAGCTAGAGCGTCTTCTGTGTGGGGGACATGTGTGAATGGGCGTACCTTCATTGAACGTTGTGCATCAGAGCTGGCAACTCAGCACATAAAAATCTACTGCCAATCATTAGCGGACCGGAGTTCCGCTGTGGCGACCCCTAACCGGGAAAAGCCAAAAGACACAACAAGTATTGTTTTGCAGTTCTCTTGTATACTGTGACTGTACTTTAGCAGTTTCTTAAGCTATTAGTTGTTATTTTTGCACTTTATATAAAAATGTACTGCCTATTGCTGCTTTAAGTACTTAATTGCGCTGTATTACATTGTATCTGTTAGTTGTAGGGATGTTGTAGGTAGTTTGTATCATCTTATTACATTTGGGCTCCAAACCAGCTATTCTACATTAAGAAGTTGTTTTTCAGCACCCTTGTGGCAGAAGTGCGCTGATCTAACCTGTTTGAGTTTGGGATAGCTAGTGAAAGGCTTATTGTGTGCTTTCCTGATTGGCAGTTAGCTTAAAACTTGATTCTCTTTACTCATATTGTAAACCTCGCATTTGCGAGGTGCTGCTCTTTGCTCATCAGTGGTTAGCAGTGTCCTGTATATATGCAAAAGTCTAGAAGCTCTGTTTTTCCCTAACCAAATGTCAGTGAAACCTGTCCAAGCTTTTCTGCTGCTGTAGGAACATCTCAGTTTCACAGTGAGCAGTGTTGCCTTACTGATCAACTTTAGCCTACACAAAGTATAGGTCTCTCTTGTAGTCTCGGCACTACCAACACAGTCCTGTCAAATTAACTCATTCCCTTCCCTAATAAAACATACAGTAAGAGCTTGCTATCATGAGCTGGAAGCTTCCCATCATATCTCTAACCAGCCTGATAGACAAGTGCATCCTGAGGCAATGTAATAATTGTCTCATGTATACTGACAACCACTTAGTCCTGAAACAAATACATTATGTGAAAGATGTAGTTACACAATGAAATTGGAGACAAGACTCTTACATAAGGACAAATTGAATGCCAAACAGGTTGTCAGCAGACACACACACACACACACACACACACACACACTCCCCACAATAAATAAGGACATGACACATAAACCCACATATGCGGAGGAACTCATCAGTAACTTATCAAAAGATCAGAGGCCTCCAAAACAGAAACCACTTCCACATAAACCAATGCAATAAACAACCACAACACATAATAACACAAACACCAGTGTCTCAACAAATAAGCCCATAAAGCATAGCAACACAAAACCTAATGTATTGGTCATAGGTGACTCCATTGTGAGGCACACACATGTTCCCCTCACCAGGCTGGATAAGGAGTTGGTTACAGTTAACTGCCTGTCAGGTGCCAGGATCCATCAAGTCACTCAAGCACTCAAGTCACTCAAACACAAGTACTGGTATGATTCTATCATAGTCCATGTGGGGGTGAAGGATTTGAGACACACTTCAATGGACTATATGAAGAGAGGCATGACTGAGCCTTCAGATTATGTGTCACAAGCAGGTATAAGCCTAGCCTTAAGCAGCATTCTACCTTCTACAAGGATGATGCCACAATACAAACAAAAATTATTGATTTTAAAAATTGGTTTAGCTTCTGGTGTCAGACCAAGGGGATCCAATATCTGTCAGTATGGGAAGACATGGCTGACAGGCCATGCTGCTTTGCCAGAGATGGTCTGCACATGTCTCTTCTAGGCTTTCTGATACTGGCAAAGGCATTAGCCACCCCTTTTGTGCCTTTTTTAGGCAGTGTAAAAATAACCAACCTCCCAACATAACAAAATCCTCTCTAGATAAACTCAAGGTACTGCTGATTAATGCTAAGAGTCTAAACAAGAAAATGCACTGTCTGGAAGCACTCCTCACTTTGGAAGATGCTGACATCTGTGCAGTCACCGAGACATGGTTCAAAAATGAGGAAAGCACCACGGCCATGCAGGGCTACAATGCCTTCGATATGTTCAGACCACAAACTGAGCATGAAAGAACCAAAGCAGGAGGTATAGCCCTCTTCATTAAGGATAAATACACTTTGAAACTGGTCAAACAGTATGACTCTCTTGAGCTACTCCATGTCCACTTAACTATAGGCAAAGCCCTCTACCACATCATAGCTAGCTACAGGTCCCCTACCATGAAACAGGAAAAGCATACTGCATATCTGAACTTACTGGAGTCACTGGTCATACAACCCAATGCCTTACTTGTGGGTGATTTTAATGATCTTACCATCAACTGGGAAACATGCAAGACCACAAACATGCTGGGTCAGAGGTTCTTGGACTTTGGCAATGCAAGTTATCTGGAACAGCATTATTATTCTCTTTGAGAAAGCTGACATCTCTGCTAGTCAACCATAAGAGGCTCAAATGTCCTGGACATAGTACTCACTAACATGAGAGAGCATTGCACTCCCCCCCCCCACACACACACACACACATGTGTGATGTCCTCTCTGGTAAGATTGGACCATAAATCAGTCTCATTCAATGTAATTATAAGACCAGATACCCCATCAAGCTCAAAAATGCTTAAGAATTTTTCAGAAACAAACTACCTCCTACTAAGTGATGTTATAAGAAGTTTCAAGGCCCAATCAAATGCAGATAACACAGACTTCTATGCAGAGGTTACACCAATGCCCTGTATAACCACTTAGGCAGTTGTATAGAATCAGCTGTACCTGACCAGATTAAAAGCAGGTCTTGATGAAAAAACAAGCCTTTCCAGTGGACCCCTAGCATAAACAGGCTATACAACAACAGAAATAAACTAATGTCCAAGAACAAGAGGGAAGTGGCTCAGCATAGGAATAAATCTCTCTGTAGCTTAAACAAACAAATTAGAGATCTTGTCAAGGCCTCCAAAGCTAACTACAAAGCAAAAAATAGCCCCCCTAGCTAAGGATAATCATGAGGCATTCTTTAACTATGTCCCTAAATCTAAAAGGGAATACCTAGCTATGCAATAAACTGGTTGTAGATGGCACCACCCATACTCAACCAGAGGTAATAGCCAACCTGCTAGCTAACAGATTTGGTGAAAATGTCACCCCCCCCCTGTCCCCTCTAGTCATCCCCCAAACTATACCTGCCACCATTACTCAGCCTATTATCTCAAGACAGCAGATCATCTTGGTGCTCTCCAAGGCCAAAAATACGTCATCAATGGGACTAAGCAACATCCTAGGTTGCTTTTTAAACAACTTAAAACATAACCTAGCAGACCGAATTGGGTCCCTGTTTAACCACAGCCTGTGAACTGTCTATGTTCCTGCAGAATGGAGGACAGCAACTGTAATCCCTCTGCGCAAAGGGGGACCATCAACCGACTCTGAGAATTATAGGGCCATAAGTTTGACTAGCCTCATCTGCAAGGCCATGGAAAGAATCACTATGTACCTTATTAACAAGGACATACCCAACCCAGATTGGATTCGTTAAAGGTAGTTCATGCCTGTTAAACATAGTTGGCTTTTTTGAGAACGTCACCAAGGCCTTGGATGAAGGAAAGAAAGTGCATACCACCTATCTTGAGCGAGCCAAGGCATTTGATGCAATCCCCCACTCAGGTATTATACAGAAATTCTCCCAATTGGGAATTAACCCTTACATTACCAGATGGGTAGCCAACTGGTTCACTGACAGGGCACATACTGTCAAAGTGGATGACTTCATCTCTCGCAAAAGATCAGTCACCAGTGGCATACCACAGGGTTCTGTGTTGGGCCCCTTACTGTTCAGAATTTATTTCTCAGAAGTCCAGGCAAATTTGGATAGCTTGTGGCTGACCAAGTTCACTGATGATTACAAATTGGGAGCTAACACTGAGTCTTCCAATGATGCTAATATACTGCAGATAGAATTCACAAAAAGCTGGTTGTAGCTCTCAACACAACTAGTAATCCTCCAATAGAAGCTACAAAAGTCGCAAACAACTTATTCTTGAATAAAAGTTCAATTTATTACGATCCAAACATACTGCAGATAGAGTTAAGGCAGACAGGTGATTGGTGCCAAAGCCACAGATTAAAGCTAGATGCAAAGAAAATGCATTATTATTCCCTTTGGGAAAGCTGGCACTCTACTAATGTCATTATAGACAGCAACCCCTAAGTGTATACCCAGTGGTACATGATCTGGGTACTCAGGTTGATAGCAACCTGAACTTTGACCACCACGTGTCCACAATAGTAAGGAAATACTTCTATGGGATACATCTTATATGTAAAGCCATCACATCTAGATCTAAGGATGTTATAATTCCATTATTCTTTGCCTTCATCAGACCAATAATTGAGTACAATGCTCTATTTTGCATGTACCTCACCAGACACCTGCAAAAATTAGAGAGATCACAGAGGTTTCTCACCAAGAAGTAACAGGATACACAAAATAAGTCTTAAGCTGAAGGTCTGAAAGTCCTTTTAATGTATTCTGTCTCCTATAGGTTGCTAAGGGGCAACCTGTGTTGGCTTACATGGCAGTCTCTGACTCGGCCCTGTTGGAAATGCTACACATTCGTAAATCAAACTGCATGAGGGTCACTCACTCCAAGGATCTTAACCTAGCCTCTGATATGAACAGGTTTTGCTGAACAGACAGATACAGCTCCCAGAGACTGACACTTCTCTGGAACAAGCTTCCAATTCACATGAAACAGAACCCCTCCCTGACCCTCTTGAAATACAACCTAGATCAATGGATGGGTGACCGCAAATTCACTCCTGGGGTGGCACCCATGTCCCTCCTGGACAGAGGAATTCATTATTAACTGCCATAGACCCTTACCTCTGTGAATGTCACTCACCTAACCACAGACAATTGGGGAAACTTTGGATAAATATGGCTAGGTTTGTAAAGGTTCCAGAGCCATTAGCTTAGTAACCTTCTATGAACCTATGAACCTATGTAAGTCAAGTTCCTCTGTCAGGTCTTCATTTCCAAATGAAGAGCTAAATGAAGCATGCATTCCCAGGCATGCACCCCCCCAGTATACCCTAAGAGA